>NW_017307103.1:138090-166460 GCF_000935625.1 Nanorana parkeri
TATATATATATAATATATTATATCGCCGCCCACACAGTACTGGTGACATATTCATTTTTTGGTGTAACTGTATTTTATTTTGAAGGCATGTTTAAATACAATTAAATACAAATAAAATTATTAAATCAAAACAATCTAAAATATAAACAATCAACGTCCCCCCCTCAGCGGGCCGCGGTAAAATTATCAAACGTTGACCGGTCCGCGGCGCTAAAAAGGTTGGGGAGCACTGGTCTAATAGACCTAATGTCACCTGTAGATCCCAATGAATTACAGATTGTGCTTTACCAACTTATCTTCTGCCTGCAACAGCTGGAGAAAGGGGTTCTGATGAAGGGGGCGTGCACCTGAAACGCGTAGACCATTCTAAAACTCACGGGAGCTGAGGACGCTGATTTGGATTTCACTTCAGACTTTCCCTGCTAGCGATTTTATATTTCAACGCTTCTTTTATGCTTGTGATCACTGATTATCGTGTAAGTAGAATTTTTTGCTTGCGTGTTTTACAAAATAAATAATCTTTTTACACTATGGAGGCGCTCTGTCTTACTTTTATCTCCCAGCTGGAGAAAGGACGCACTAAAATTAGAAGTGATGTAATACATATCGCTTCCGCTTTCAGTGACCGGAGGGGAGATCAGCACACTTTCAACGGCTCCCATCAATGTAAATAGTAAATAGACCCGCTGCTGCAACTAACATTGCACGGTCCTGGGCCCACACGGGAGTTAGTGGAGCTCAGAATAGCCAGCAGTGAAGGGGGGCTGCACACTTCCCCCAGCACTGTACAAGCGATCGGGCTGCTTTATAGCTGCCTAAACGCTTGTGTGTAAAAGCCATCGCTGACTGTAAAAAAAATGTCAAAGTTTCCCGCTCGCACGTGTTTACAAATGTCCGCCCGCCCTCAAGTGCAAGCCGGCAAGCAAGAAGTTAAACATGTTAATATGAATTAAAAAGTTGAATAAGCAATTATCATTCATTTAAATACCGTATTTTTCGCTCCATAAGACGCACTTTTTTCCCCCCAAAAGGAGGGGGAAAATGTGCCTGCGTCTTATGGAGCGAATCCCGACGCCCGAGACATGCAGTTTCGGGCGCCGGGCGAGTAGTAGGAGCCACTGCTCGTTAGGCCATCTCGCCATGAAGGTTCTTCTTCAGGCACTTCCTGTTGTGGGGTGACAACCGTCTCCCGGTTGTCTTCCTGCGTTGTCACACATGCATCTGGTGAAGGCTACAAGAGACCATGCTGGCACACATCGTGCAGGCATTGGCCATCATCCACTACCAGGATGCCGGTCCAGAGCAATGATGTGCAGATGACTCTGGAGCAAGTGGATGTGGACTGGAAGTGGCTAAAAGAAGCTAAGGGAGATCTGAGATATGAAAAAAAGGATAAAAACAGTATTTAATGGGGGGAAAAAAGCACCATGTTTTCAAATCATGGTGCTTTAGCAACGTGATGTCGCCCAATTAGAGTTTAAAGCTATTTAAAATGTATCACTTTCATATGTATGCACAGCAAAAACTGTTAACCAGGTGATGCCTTGCCTTCTTGTGGTATAACATGCAGAATGAATTGATTCTCTTAGATATCCTCCAAGCAGTGTACACAAGCATTTGACTATGATTCCGCACATTTATACCGCCCAGCGCCTTCCCCGTAAAGTTCATTAGACCTCGTATGCTGCTTCAGTTGAGCTCCATGCACCCCGCGGTGAATATATTTCTTAGCAAACAGAACCGTTATCACTGAGTAGAAACGAAAATTCTAAATTAAATTTGTGCGGAGATCCACTCCAGTGATTTTGGCGTTACGGAAAAAAAAAGGCAGGAGGAGACTCAGCAGGCTTTCTGTACACATGCACAGATGAGTCCTGTCTGTGTAGCAGTGTTAATAATTTATTATATGGCAAAAAAAAAAAGTCTAATTAGTAGGCAGGATGGTGTTTTTAAAGTGGACCTGTGCTTCTAGTTTTGCGTTGGATGCTGAAGAGATTTTGTTTTTATAGCTGCACTGCCTTGAGCCATAGAGCAGCAGTCAGCAGCTTGTATAATGATTTGAACCTATGTACACACTTCCTGCTCGTGCCAGTGTCACATGACTACAGCAGCACCAGTATTGGTCGCATTGTCTATGCAGAGGGTATGCTGGCCATCTGTCTCCACAATATCCCATTAATTGATTGAAAAGCTCACCCAGACTAGAGCAGGGGTATGCAGCCACGGCACTCCAGCTGTGGTAAAATTGTCTGGGGCTGTCAGACTGTTGCAATGCTTCCTGGGTCTTTTCATGGAGTGCCAAGGTTGCCTAACCCTGGACTAGAGCGTTGCATGCAGATGGGGTACCTAAGAAGACTGACCATGTGGACCTTTACCCCCCTTTCACTAAAAATCACCTCAGCATGCAGCACAATTCACAGCGGCGCAAATTTCAAATGTATAAAGGCGCCTGCGAGGAAACGAACCCCATGCTTTAAGTAAAAGAGGGGGCAGATTGAGGGTGGGGGTTTGGCGATATGACACGGACACCATGTTGTCATATTTTTGATCGGTGCTGGTACAGTGTCCATAGTAAATGTTAATGAATTTGTTAATAATGTGATGTTCCCTTGAACAAAATCTACTTTGGCCCAATTTGCAGGCACTGTTGAAGGCAAATGCAGTTTTGGTATTTTTGATGGATGATTTACAGACTATGGTCCATCAGCTAAATGTTCTATCATGTAGATCCTTGGTTCTCAACTGGTTGGTCGTGACCCAAAAGCGGGTCGCGACCCCGTGTTCAGTGTGTCGCCGCGTGCCTTCCACTTTTCTAGGTGAGAGGCTCCTCTGTCTCCCCTTAGCGCAGCACTGTCAGTTCTCGCGTCGAGCAGCCATTCAAAATATGCTGGCCGGCGCCGAGTGTCAGCTTGAGGTGGGATAGGATGGGGCTATAGCTGCGAGGGAGCTCCATCCATACGTGCATTGCTTACAGCTCCCTATTGTGTCCTTTAGAGGTGCCTGGACCGGAGTGACATCACATTCTGACTCCCGGCACCTCTACAGGGCACGCAAGGGAGCTGTACAAGCAATGCACATGGAGCTCCATTACAGCACAGCAGCCAACACTGGACTCGCGACTTAATGACCAAGAACAAAGGTGGGCCCTGAGGTTACACAGGTTGAGAATCACTGATGTAGATAGTTATGAGATCCTCCTCCTGCTTTATGGACCTCATTTATGGACAACGGCCTTACTATTTGTCAGTTGAGGTCCAGGTGGTGGGTATGATCTGAAAGTCGATATTTGCACATTTTGTACTCCCAGCATAATGTACAAGCCTATTGTGTGTCAGTGAGGTCAGGGGACAGGCCAGGATCTGGAAGTGCAATTTGTATTATTCAGGGCTCCCTATTGTGTGTATGTGAAGCCAACTTTAGCCACCTGGTGTTCAGTTAAAACTGTTTATGCCTTGGCTTTAAAAAATACCATTGAGTCTATTCTGATCTCAAGATTCATTGACGAACAGGGAAATAGAAGCTTATTCTCACTGAAGTACATGGATATGCGTGTAATTACCCGTGTAGAAATCAGTTTAACGCACAGATACATTTCTACCCTACTTTCCAATTATTATTTTTAGCTTGCCCTTTATAAAATTCTATTTGCATCGATTGTAACTCAAGGCTAACTGTACCATGCATATTTGGTTTAAACAGTGTCAAATAATATCGTGCATACCTCTGCCTGTTATTATGTGTGAAATAAAGAGATTTATGAGCTATTCAGGAAGGCAATGAAAGGAGTCGGGGAACTCCTCTCTTAATTGATTTATCTGTTATATATATATATATAAATATACACATTATACACATAATTATTACCCTTTAGGCTGCGGTATTGAAAAAGTCCTATCCATAGCACTGCTGTTCTCTTTGTTACCTTCTACCAGAATAAGCAATGTTTTGGAGAAATCAACATTTGTAATGACGGACTTGAATTCTTTTAGACAAAATCTGGCAATATGATGAATGCATGGAGAAAAGTACAAGTACAAGTAGACCGAATGAGAGACAGATACATCTGTACCTATATACCTCCTGGAATTCCAAAGTTGGACACATCTGTCCCTGCTCTGATGATAACATTCTGCCACCAATCTTAGGACAGATCACAACTGTTTTTGACCCCCCTCCCCACACACATTTGAAGAACCATTGAAACTTCTACACCTGCAAATAAAAGGTACTGAATGCTTACCTTTCCTTTATGCAGCCCGCACCGCTTGAACTCAGCACCATTCAAGAACAATCACTTCTTTCTCGGAATTTATATGTCCCGAGTCCCCAGTACAGATCAGTGTGTACACCCGAACCTGATGACCTCCATGTCATTGCAGAACCCAGTTGTGACATAGGTATTGCCAGGAGGAACCATTGACCGTCACAGGGACCAAGGAAAGTGACACTCTCAAAAGCAGATTTATTTTGAATGTCTTCCAGTAGTCTTCAGTGGAGGATTTTTCTGAATTGTGCGGCATTCACAGTGGGAAACTTAATTTTGAACTCCCTTTTTATTGTAGGTCTAAGGCCTCTTTCACATGGTTGGTTTGATCAGTTTTTTCACGCGGACCGGATTGGATTCACAATGCTAGTATATGGCCAGCCGGGTGTAAATGGACGGGCGTCTGTTTACCCCCGACTCTAGCCGGGCCTGGAAAAACAAACGGATCAGAGATCCGTTTGGCTGGACCTGAACGTACTGGATTGGGGGTAATCTGATGTAAACGGACACATCTAACTCCCCATAGGCCGACATGGGGTCCAGGAGTTTTAGTTGTTTCCTCCATCGAAAGCGGTCTACCGGTTTTTTATGTTTGACAGGGTCACTTTGGTCCAAAATTTGTACAATCCTAAAATTGTGACTGGTTGTAGCTATGAGTTTGTTTATCTAATGGTTAAAGCTGATGTCCAGGTAAACAATGAAATATACTGTACAGTTGTAATACACATATGTAAACTGCCTCATCTGCCAACTGCTTTGTACCTGTGTGCAACAACGTTTGTGATTCATGCTGATATCACCACCCACGCCTGGAGACTGCTGATTGGATGGTGAAGGAGCATAAATACACTTCATGTATAAAAGTTCTGCTCCGTTTATATCCGGGCACATGCTGTTTGCACGGCACTAGGAAGCCCCACTGCCAGGGTTAATTACATTTTTACCCAGAATTCTTCTTTAATGAGCGCCTCCCAGGGCCACAGACACACAGGAAGATTTGACAGTTTGCTGGAAGTTGTGAGTGGGCACAGTCCTATCATCATCAGGAAATACTTTTGTTGGTCCATTTTACCTATAACTTTTCTTTAACTATATCTGTTTCACCTTTAAATCAGTGTTTCTTGCACACAGATTAAAGATAATAACCAATGAGTACCTTAATGATTTTGGTTAACAAAATCCTCGTTCCCACTAATTGGTTTGCAAATTAAAATGTAGATTTTCGCTAACACCAATTTAATCAGCAGAATTTAGCTGCAAGGTATTCCTCAGTACCAGATAGTTTTGTTTATAGATCCGTGAATGTTCTCAATGCTGCGATAAGTCTATATAACTCTGAGTCATCCATTTGATGCATGAGATGCCTTCTTTAGTCTTGTTTCCTGCCGGACAACAATACCTCATATTATCAACTCAGGCTCTTTATAAACGCTCATGCACGTCACTGTAGTGTTCTGGTCTTCTACACACAGAATGGTGGGAATTTGAAGGAGTTATAATGTTACAGCATTTTCTATCTGGTTATAACATCAGCATTGTAATAGGAATACATACTGTAGTGCAGTGCTGGACTAATTACAGGAGCCAGGTATCCAGTGATCCTTAAAAATTACAGCTGGCAGCTCACTTTTGAGGTTTTCTCTAGTGCTGCTAAATGCTAATGATTATTTTCATAATCGATTAGTAGACCAATTATTTTTTCGATTAATCGGATAAAAAAATCAAATGAATACCTTAATTAACATAAAAAATACACAAATGCAGTGTTACAAAGTTTACTTCATAATAAAACTGCATAGACAATTTTTTGAAATTGCACCGCACTGGAACGCATGGTTCCGTGCGTTCCAGTGCGGGCGATCACACTGTGGGTGGGAGGCGCATTTGGGATGCCATTGAAATGAATGGCACTGCAACTCTCCTCCCGCAGGTGAATTGGTCAGGATGAAACCGAAAATGGCTTTTTTCCCACCTTTTATAGATTTTTCTTAATTATTGTATTGTAAGCACATGGCACTTAAATTGCTTCAGCCAGGGAATGACAGCTGCCAGTGGCAAGATTCCGCAGAAGGCAGCTGAATGTAAATGCAGTCGGTAGTGGGCTGGTGCAATAGCAAGCCTGCTATTGGCCCTTTCAAATTGCAATAGCCAATAGCAGGCTGGCTATTGCACCTGCCCACTGCTTGCTGTGCCCTCCTCCCAGCGTGGGCGGGTGATCCAACCAACTAATCGATAATGAGAATAGTTGACAACTATTCTCATTTTCGATTAATTGATTAGTTAGTTGCAGCCCTAGTTTTCTTTAGTGGCCAGTAGAGCTGGCTCCTTAAAAAATCCTGCTGGCTCCTGGATTGGACATGCTGACTCCTGAATTCCATAATAACTTGTCCACCCCTGCTAAAGTTGTTTTTGATCATTCAAAGCTTCCTTGGAAAAATTCATTTTATATAGTGAGTGCTGCTTTCTGTCTGCCCATCATTTTCACCAACTTCCTGGATTCCCAGTGTGCTTTGTGTCTCTTTCTGCTGCTCGATGTGATAAATCTCAATTTCTAAAGACTACATAGCCCATCATGCATTACTTACAGCAAGCAATAGTAATGTTACATTGTTCAGATGTTGTAGATTAGGAAGCAGGCTTAGCTTGAGTGGTGACACAAGGAAGTGCATTTTCTCAGGGCAGTCAGTGCATTGAGGAAGTCTATCCTATGGGCATCTTTAATAAGTAAGTTTACAAACTTCTAGATGGATATGGTTATTAGTAGTTGGTTAGAACATATGGAAATTCAGTATAGAAATACTTGTTTATTTTTATTTTTTGACCATAGATTACCTTTAAAAAGTAGATCTTAGGCTCCAGTCAAGTGGTTTTGCCTGGGCTGAGATTATGTTCTTTTTCTGCTGAAGGCAAGAAGACGTGTTTCCTCTCCACTGATGATCAGACTGCGGAATTGTAGCTTTGTAGCAAGGTGAGAAGCTTTAGCAGGGGCTGATCTGTGTCACATATTTGTGAACACAGCCAAGAACCAAACAAGCACCAAGAATTATATGACTGAATCATCTCTGAGCCAGCATCTCATTTCAGAAAGTAGATATGATGATACTGGATGATTCTTGTACAAGGATGTGTCTGTCTTCCTGGAGAGAAAAGAAGATGAAGCCATTGTCAGGGGTAGTACTGTTTTCTCTGTGAATGGTTAAAGATACATGGAATTGTTATACTTACACGTCACTTAGTATGCAAGCCCATTACATGTTATGAGGCCCACTCTAAGCTGCCTGTTTGCTATAAACCAATTACTTTGGATGCATGGTTTGCTGTGGGGCATAAATAAATATTTCTGTGGATCAGTCTACTATTTGTGAATGGAAGCCATGACTTTGAAATTGCTTTACATTATGATAAAGGAAGAGGAATTGACATTATGATTATGAAGAGCAATTCTGATTTATCTTGAAACTTGAGTGTGGATACTGTCCTTGGTGGGTCACAGTGAGTATGGCATCTAAAAGGAGGAGATGATGGAGCCCATATAAGAAGACACTTCTACTTAAAGGATAAGGTCACTTAAAAACAAAGCGCACTCATCCATTTGGCTCTTTTAAGCTGACCTAACCGATCCCACCCGCCCCCTGTACAGATGAATGCTTACTGAGTTTCTACAGGCCTGGCCTCCATTGTTTGTTTACATCCTGTGTCCCCCTCTCTTTGATGCGACTACAGCATTGACTTCTACAGGGCTCGCTTACCTCCATCACCTGGCCGGGAGAGGGGCCCTATAGAAGTCAATAAGGGATGTACAGCACATGTGTATTAAAAGAGGACTATCGCCCAACCTTTTTTTTGCCATAGTTCTCTTTAGGGTCACTGGAGGACATATACTAATGTCCTCCTGTGTCCCAAAAGTCAGCATATAGCAGGCTATTGCCCACTTTATGCTGACAGCGCAGAGCCAGGCTGCAGCCGGGACGGATACCGACAATATTGTCGGGATCCACCCCACCACCTGATTGAAAGCTGACTCTGCCTCTCTGGAGGCAGAGCCAGCTGTGTCCGCCCCCTCCCTGTTCATTCCTCCAATCAGCGCTGGAGGAACGGAGAGGGGATGGAGGGAATCCTTGTGGGGAGTGTTGACTGGCAGTCACTGGTCTCTGCAGGGAGATGATCGGGAACTGATCAATCGGGGGTATGTGATCGCTCAGTCCTCGATCAATAGAGCCAACGTATGACAGATGCAGTATCACAAGTCGGCTGTAATTATGGGGATGAGTGTGATTCACTGTCCTCATAATTCTCCTTTAACATGTTTGGGTTAACGAACGCATTGGTCCTCATAGGTGTAAATGGGCCCTATAAGGTATAAAGTCAGCTTTAGACAAACGTTTGCGAAAGTTAGGATGAAACCGGGTTGAAGAAGACGGAAGGACTAGAACTGGAATATTAAACTTAGGGGTCCATTTAAAAAGCAGGGGCATGGCCTTTCTGGAGGGGTCCTTCCTCTGACCCCTGAGTCCTGCAGTGGCATATGGGTCAGAGGAAGGACCCAACACTCCCAGAAGTGTCATATACTGAAGGTTCAGCAGTGGATTGGAGGGGAGTTTGGAGAAACGGGCAAGCATACCATGTCTTCTATTGCAGGGATGTGTCAGTATAAAAACTCATCTGTGGCAAACGAAAATCTTACCCTTGCAGTGGCGCTACCCCCACACTGCAAGGGTTAAAGGCTTGTTTATGCCTAGGGGAAACTAATAAAGCTGTTCTACTTACCTGATTCCTGCTCCTGCTATCTATGTCCAGGCTGCTAGACCGGTCTCAGCATCCTCTTCTTCCCTGGGCTCCAGCGGTCTAAGGACTGCTGACGTCATGACGTTTTCCACTGTTCTTTTAACCTGCATTAGACGTAAGGACACTGAGGGACATTCCAACAGCTGGAATGGAGGGGGGAGAAGAAGTGAGCGCTGAGATCAGGTAAGTGAAACAGCTTTAGTACCCTAGAAAAAAAAAAAAAAGAGCACTTAACCCTTGCAGTGCTGGCGTATCCTCACTGCATGGGTATGTTTTTTTCTCTGCCTGGAGATGGGCTTTAAGGATGAACTCCAGACACAAACATTTTCATTTTAGTATATTCCTCAATAGCCACAAAGGTTATAAATCCACTTTGTGTGCACCAAATGCCTTTACAAGCACAGTTTTTACCTTGTAATAGTAGTGGTACATTACCACTGCACTGCACATAACCTTTGCAGAGAGCAGAGCTGTGGGAGGGACCCAGTGGACCCCACCCACCGCAGGCTGCCTGCAGAAAACGACAGGATGGGGCGGATACAAGACCAGAAGAGAGAGCAGCAATGACAGGTCTTTATTACAGAAAGCTTTGGCACAGAGATTACGTTTCACACTATTACAACATAGATCATAAGGAAACACACATTTCACATCCAAGATTCAAGTAAAAATACACACGCCTCTCATATTTAGACACCATTTGCTTATCCTGGAGTTCAGCTTTAAATCTTTTGAGGCATGACAGGGTCTCTTTCAGCCTTTTACTGAGACACCTCTCAGGCCTTAGGATAAGTCCAGAACGGCTTGCGAAACTTACTATGAAGTTTGGAAAAGCATTCGTTCAGATCTGCTTGTAAGAGACTAGGACATTGACGCACAAGGTAGAATAAAACAAGAGTTGTATAGCTCAGACAGAATAATTAAAGCTTCCATTCAGGAGAGAACAGAGTCACAAGATGCTAAAAGAATTGTAAATGTTTCTCGCTGAGAAGGAATAAAGAGAAGAGACGCGTTATTGGCTTCTTCCTCTCCGCTATAGCGTAATGTCTTTCTCATGACTCTTTTAACACAGTAGCAGCTCGGAGATACCTGCTGCTCTGTTTACATTACTTACGCTTGACTTTTCATGGCATTAGAGAGTCGGCTGCCAGTAAGCGTATTATGCAGTTTGTGTTCTGCCGCCAGGCACTGCCCTCCGATTCCCAGCCCTTCCTCATATTGTGCCCAAAGTACCGTCATACCTTCCTTATCTCTACTCCTTTCAGATGTTAAAGTGGCAATTCCCAGAAAGATGAGCTTTCATGCCTTGCTTTCCTGTACTCAATAAAATCCATTGCTCATATTGCTTTGTTAACCTTTTCACCGCCAGAGAGCCACTTAAAGCAGAAGGAAACGGCTTTGTACATTTTTTGGTAATGCTAATGTAAAAATATGCACAGCAGACTGCTAGACTAAATAACACCTGGAGGTTGCATAATAAGGTGTGGGAGGCCTGGGATGCACTGGAGGGGGATCGGGGGATGTCGTCCGAGGTGGATGGGGATGCGAGATGAAGCCGGTACCCAGCTTTTGCTACCCTCTATTTCTCTTACTGCTTCTTTTTTTTCTGTTCTGTGTCTTTTCGTCCAGAGGCTGGGTGTCACCCGGAGCAGAGACCGGGTGACACCCTGCCGTGATGTCACCACGCGCATGCACGACCATCTAATTGATGCCTGCAGGCGGCCATCTTCGGGCGGGGACATTCACCTGGTGGGATGAGGTATGCCGCCAGGTCCCCTTCTCTTTCCTGACACTGGCTCTCTATTTAGAGAGGGTGACACCAAAATGACTCATTTTGGTGTCACCCCTCCAATGGGGTCACCCAGGTGCAGGCCGCACCCCCCTTGTGACGCCACTGCTTGGAAGTCCTCTTTAGCCACTGGGTAGCCACTGATTATGTAAATCCCATGCATGCGCAGAGGAGTTAAATCGTATCTGTCACCCAGCCCATTCACGGCATCTTAGCCAACACTTCTGGGTTCTTGGAAGGCCTCTTTAGCCAATGGGTGGCCACTGATGATGTAACTCCTGCACATGCCCTCATGAAATATGACCAATCCAGGGAGGGGAGCTAAGTATAAAATCTGTATAAAAAATATAACACAGTAATGGATGCAGGAGTAAAAATAAATTATAGTATTGATCAATGTGGATCAAGCATTAGATATACAGTTTATATGTGGAAGGTGAACTCCAGGCAAAAACCTAAAAACACAGATGAAATACATATATGGCAGCATTTTTACCTGCCAATGGTGTTTTATTTCTATCCATCTAGTCGAGGACATATTTTTTATACAGGATCAGTAGGAGTGTACTTTATGAAGCCATCACTTTGGAGCTTAAAGCAGAACTACAACCTCCTATCCCTTACAGCCAAGGAGGTGCCATCTTAGCCTCTATTTGGATTACAGTTGGCATGGTGCTGCACATGTGATCAGCTATGGGACCAGCCATTTCAAGGCTTGAAAGTTCGGTTGAGTGCTGAAATAAGCACACTGGCAACCTTGACAGTCGGCATACCTTGAATTGAACAGTTTTGGGAGACATTAAATTGGTGGATAAAGTTCCCCTTTAATGATCTAAATTTGAATCTCTCTGCTTCCAACATCACCAATCACTTTCAGACTTCCAGTGCAGGTTTGCTCTGATTGGTAGCTGTGAGAAACTTTCTAGTACTGGCATTTTTTACATCGTTCTTTAGACATGACCCATCCTGCAGCTTCAGAAAATGACCTCCTGCCCTGCTTCTTGACCAATCTTTGCACACTCTTCCTTTATCTCCTTAATAATGTGATAGTACATGTTCCTTTGATCCCCAAATGATCCAAGAATTCTTCTTGGGTAACATCAATTGGCAGACCTCTATGATTGCTCATGGACGCAAGAACTCCCAGCAATAACTGGAATAATAAATGTGGCACACATCAGAGAACCAAAGCATGCAGTGGGCAGTGCTGCCTCTGGGTTTCCAGCACCATCCTGTATAGAGTCAGCAGGCGGTGTTACTGTATAGACGGCCATGGCAATTGAAGCAGAATAGCATGAAGGGCTCTTCATTTGAAGTTAAAGCAAAAAGGGAAAAAATGGCCTAGTTAGTAAGCGGCCAAAACGGAAGCGTAGCCCCCTGAATTCTACATTGCCATGTCAAACTTGCGTTTAAAAAAATGATAGAATTCTGTGAATTTGGAGTATTGTTCACAGTGTGAATGAATGACATCCTCTGCAAAATGTTAAATGGATCAAGTGATTTCTGCAAGAAACAACAGCAAGGCACTTGAGAAGTAAAAGCAATTTCAATTGATGGACATGTACTCACTTTAATTGGTCTGGTGACTACAGGCTGACGGCACTTCATTACAGCTGATGGAAAGGGACATACCGCTAGCAATTATCAGTAAACAATGGATTATAACGATGACGGTGACAATATCTAAAAGGCGACAGAAGATTAAATGAAAGAAGATTGTTTGCTAAATTTACTATGTTGGTTTTTGCCAATAGCTTTATGATCAGAGTTATGCTTGCAAAATGGACATTTTCTATCGGAAATTACAGTAGGTCTGTCATTTTCACAGTAATAACATAGGAATTGTGCCGTATTTCTGAGCAGAGGGAGAATATATGTATAACCCTGAATTTCATTTACTGAAGAAGATTTTTTTCAAAAGAATGGGATGAGATTGGTCTCTCATTTTTGTGGATTATTCATCATTCCCAGGAGGGTTTTTCTTCACATAGCAATCCAGATAAAACTAGTAATGTAATAAACCAATTTTTAGCCCTCAACTGGCTGCATCATAGTGGGTCACGTTTGCAGCACTGTTGCAAATGCAACTCTATGTAAAGGCTGAGATGGCACCGTCCTTGGCAGATAGGAGGGTTAGTTCCTCTTTAAGCCAGCTGGCCTCCTCATAGCTAGTGTTCCAGTTGAATAGGGTACCAACACCATGCTTATATCACCCTGCTTGTCTTTTGGCTTTATCAGAAATTTTGCAAGGGATCACCTAAAAAATTATCACTCCCCTGAAATCACTGGCGCCCAATGGTAATGGTTGCTTGGCTTTTCTGTACCCCTGGTGCCCAGAGGGGTGTGCTGGCATAGAAAAGCTATATGCAGCTATAACCCACTTGCAATCCCATACCTGTTGAACCAGAAAAGGACTCCTGTCTGCCATTGTAATTTGGCAAGGTTCTCAAGGTCTAAGTTATTAGTAGCTCCAAGTTGAGGACATGTGACCATGTGACAGTGCTGGGTCTCTGAACAGCCAATAACCAAGCACTGGGTTTAGTTAGATCGGATAGAGATACACCGAAAATAGTTTAAACAATACCAGAACATTTGTGTTGCCCATTTATATTGCTGTCGTTCCCTATTTTATATATATCTAATGGATGCATATCTGCCCAGTTGTTGACTTCACTCTCCAGGTAGCATATATAATGGAACACATTTTCTCTGAGCATTGCCTGATATCATGCTATGAATATGAATAATATTCATTGTTGAAGTATCATGCTCTCCAGTTTCTAATAGACTGACACACAGCCAGGCAGTTAGAATGAATGCTGCCTTATACATTGCCCTGCAAGAAATCAAAGAAAAATAGAAAAGAATCTTGAAAAAGGAATAATATTCAGACTGAATACTATGGCTCTATTTATGCCGCTGCTACATGGGTAGCTGTAGAACTGGCCTTGTAACCTATAACACAGATGACAACATAGTTTGCTGCACTACAACAACTAAAGTTAACGTCTTATTGGTTGCTAAACATGAATGTACCTTTGCATTGTCGGAGTTCTCGGAACAAAGCTTTGATTGCCACTTTGCGTCAGTAAGGTTATGTCTGAGCAAGAAAAGTTGATAATGAGGTGTTTAGAAAGATTAAGCCTGTAACAGATGATAAAGATTTGTTCTTGGTTTAGAATTACCTTTTCACAAAGTCAATTATAGAATATGTTTTATCTGTTTACTGCTGTTTCCCAGCTTCCACCTACTGCCACCAGTATTGACTGCCTTTTGTTGGTGTGAGAACTGCTTCTCTCTTCCATACAAGTGAATGGTTATAAAAAAAGTAGGTTGATGCATCTTAGAAGAAGGTCAAATGCAGGTCAGAAGGTGGTCAACTGAAGGTCAATTGCACCTGCCAAGGCTCTCCTAAAGGGTTATTAAACCCTCAGGGTTTTTTGCATATATCTACTGCTAGCCAGCAGTAGATATATGGAAAAACTTAAAAAAAAAACCCTTTCAAACAGATTTAAACTTACCTGTGTAAAATCTGAAACAACATGAGACGAGGAGAGACACAGGGTAAGTATATGGACGCGTGCACCCGCATGCAGACACCGTGGGACAGGATGTGCCAGCAAGCACAGAGGAGTCAGCGCTGGACCGGGGACCCGCAGCAGCGCTGGAGGGATAGATGAAAACGACAGGACAGAAGAAGATCGGATTAAAGGTGCCCATACACCTTGCGATTATCGTACGATAATTGCGGGAAATCCCATGATCGTACGATGATCGCGAGGTGTATGGAAGGCGTGCGACCGTTTTTACTGTACGGTCGCACGTCTTTTGTCGAACCAGCATGCTAGAACCGTACGATTGTCGGCGGGTTTCTAGCCTGCTCGTTCGACAACTGCGGAACGGGCGGTGTGCGCACGCGCACACTGCCCGCTCAGCATTGCGGTCATTGGAAGCCCGCCACTCAGCGGGGCGGGCTTTTGATGATCACAAGTACGATCTGCCTGTCCAATATGCTCAGATTATACGAGCTCTTAATTAGCTTACGACCATCGTTTTATACTGAATTAACCTGAAAGCAGGCTGCATTTGCCCATTGACACAACCTCAAAACCCTTTGACTTAGATCATTAAAGTGAAACTTCGGGCAAAAGTTGGAAAAAAAAATTGCAATACATATATTCCTTTAGTCCACATACCAGCCTGAAGACTTAAGGCCCAGTGTTTTACTGTACCATACAATAATATAGGAGGCAGGGATTATGTTCAGCGGTATCAGACTCGGAAGCAATTAAATTGCAGCATACGCTTGACTGAGTTGCTTTATCTTGTGTTTGAATTGCTTTGATCTGCCTTTCCGTTGCTCAGTCAGCTAGTTTAAGCTGCTCAATAGTTGCGTTGAGCTACTTCTAAGCTGCCTTGAAGATGCACTGAGCTGCTTATGGGTTGCATCAAGCTCATGTTGAGATGTGAAGCAGGGCTCACATTGGCATGAAGCAAGTAAGATGCACTATGCTACAGTGTGAGCTACTTTGACTTGATTCAAAGTTTTTTTTAAACTGCCTTTTAGTTGCTTAAAGTGACATTAAAGTATAATTTTTTCCCCCTCCCCCAATGTTAGTGTAAGGACTTACCTTGAATGATGTCTCTTAATCCAATCTTCTTCTTCTTTCCTGTCGTTTTTAGCTGTCCCTCCAGCGCTGCTGCGGGTCTCCGATCCAGCGCTGACTCCTCTGTGCTTGCTGGCACTTCCTGTCCCACGGTGTCTGCATACGGGTGCACACTGTCCATAGACTTATCTTGTGTCTCTCCTCGTCTCCCGGCCGAAAATCTAAACTGCGCATGCGCCTGCCCCAGATCCTTTGTGGCCGCCCGAGATTTTTCAGATTTTCGGACGGTAGCGCGCAGCGAAGACACAGGTAAGGTTAAATCTGTTTGAAAGGGTTTAAAAAAAAAAAAAAAAGTTTTTGCATATTGCTAGCAGTAGATATATGCAAAAAAACCTGAGGTTTTAATAACCCTTTAAGGCTTTGATTCAAACTGCTCCTGAGGTGGCCGTACACTGTGCAAAGTTTGGACGGTCCTTGAGGAACCGCTGTTGACATTGCATTATCAGCTAACCGAAGGAGCCGGTCGGAAAATCTTAGTCTGAACAGAGCCGGCGGCAAATTAGCTGCCAGCTCTGTTT
Source organism: Nanorana parkeri (assembly GCF_000935625.1). Lineage (NCBI taxonomy): Eukaryota > Metazoa > Chordata > Amphibia > Anura > Dicroglossidae > Nanorana > Nanorana parkeri. The sequence continues at coordinate 154,114 of NW_017307103.1, forward strand.
GGGTATTCTGTGGCCAGCGGCTGCTGTCAGGATTCAAAAGAAACAGCAGGGATTCCTTGATCAACACGCTCGTAGCATTGATGGAGGGATCTGCTCTATTTGTTTTCATTGAGCCCGCGGGTTGAATGCAAAAAAAACCAGCAGTGTATAGCCAGCGTTAGTTGCATCAAGCTTCTGAGTTGTACCAAGCTGTCTCTGAGTTTAATGGTGCTAATTCTAAGTTGCATTAAGCTGTTTCTGAGGTTAATCTTACTGCTTTGCCTTCACAATGACTTGTATGGAAAAAAGCTGGTGTTCATGAGCTTTTAATGTGAGAGTTACTTTGTGCAGTGTGAACCCTCTTCCTCCCACTCCAGGAAGCCTATCAGCAGTGACAACAGCCCTGTATAGCATCTGAGGGTGACAACGCTGTGGTGAACTCACTGCAAGCCCTAGAGCATTGTCACCCTATTTGAGTAAGACCAGAGGGCTATCAGAATCACAAGCTTATTTCAAATGAGAAAGATTTGGTTACTGTAATGCTGCTCTTATATTTATCTTTAAAATAGGATTACATAGGTAATGTTGACATTTTTAGACATACCTGTACTTTTTTCAAATTCTTTATTTATAAAGGCGAGGCACGCCCCACAAAATACAGCCAAATACAAAATAGGCGGAATCATCCGCAAGTACAGTCATGGCAAGTATACATAATTGGCTTTAAGAATTATATAATGCAATAGTAATCTCTAGCATAAAGTGTGGGGTCTCAGCAATACCTTATGCGTTTTTTTTTAACCAATACAACTTTAGGGCAGTTAGTGAGAATCTTCATTCACCAACTGTCTAACAAACTGAGGATAGGCAGCAGAATGCCGCTCAGAATAGGCAAGAAAAGAAAAGCGACAACGGAAACAGAAGTCAGAAGAAAAAAAATAAAAAGACTTAAAGGAGATAGAGAGAGAACACCGCATCAAATCTCCCCCTCCCCCCCAGTCGGGCCCAGCCCTCAAGTCAGGCGTGCCCTGGCGTACTCCTCCGTGTAGCGGAATTGGATCCATGGTGCCCAAGTGAGTACAAATTTGTCTTGTGTGGCTCTCAGAGAGGAGGTCAGGTCCTCCATCATCTCAATCTCCTCCACTCTTTGCAACCACATTGCAATTGAGGGGGGTCGGGAGCTCTTCCATTGGGCGGGGACACACGTCCTCGCCGCATTGATCAGGTGGATCACCAGAGAGCGTTTGTACACTTTCCGTGAGAACGGTGCAAGGTGAAGGAGAAAGACTGATGGAGTAAATGGTAGGTCCAATCCCGTTATTACCCGTATTAGGTCAGCTATCTTCGTCCAGTAAGGTCGAATCAGGGGGCAGTCCCAAAAAATATGTTTGAGGGTTCCCGCGGCTCCACTACACCTCCAGCACATGGGTGAGGAGTCCGGGAACATGCGGTGGAGAACCGTCGGGACCCTGTACCACCTAGTCAGCAGCTTGTAACCCGCCTCTTGATATCTATTGGCAATAGACGATTTGGTGGCAAAATAGTACATTCGTTCGATCTGTGAGGGAGTAAACTCCATCTCCAGATCCGTCGCCCATTGTCTGATAAAGTATGGCGGTTGATCACTCGGCTGGGCTCGCAAGCAGCCGACCAGTAGGGACAGAGTATGTCTGGTCGGTGTGGCTTGTAGGCATAAATTCTCAAACTCCGTCAGTGATCGGTGCATAAGGCTCTGCTCTTTAACCGAGCGCAGGTAATGACCGATTTGTAGAGCTTGCCAGGGACTGAGGTCGGATTCTGTCGTACGCTGAATTTGGGAGTTCGACATCCAGCCCGCAGCAGTTCTGAAGTCTATAGCTCTGGTGCAATTCCCTGTCGTCGGTGTAGTTCGCAAGGTGCCCATAAGGCCCGGCGTGAAATGGGGATTACCCACAACCGGAAGCATGGGTGAGGGCGTCGGAGAGAGGGCCGAGGATACAAATATGCCACTGGTCGTTCTCACCGCCGCTCGCACCAGCGGATTCGTCCACCCTGACACTGACAAAGCAGGACGTATCCATGGGATGCCCCACAATGGGAAGGGACAGTTTTCCTGCTCCAATGCCACCCACAGCTTGTGTTGTGCATTACAGCACCAGTCCACTACTACAGCCAACATGGCCGCTTTGTAGTAGATGTATGGATCAGGGAAGTGTATGCCACCCTCCGCTCCGGACCTGGACAGTATCTGGTGTCGAATCCGAGCCCTTTTGTTAGCCCACACGAAGGCCAGGAAAGTCGATCTCAGTTGCTTAAGATAGGCCGAGGGGAGCGATATCGGGAGAGTCTGGAGTAAATACAACAACCGGGGCAAGACCGTCATCTTCAAGATATTGTTGCGTCTGAACCATGTGAAAGCAGGGCGCTCCCAAGAACGCAAATCGGCGGTGATGCGACGTTGGAGGGGAAGAAAGTTAAGAGCGAAAACTCTCCGAAGATCAGATGGCAGCAAAACCCCTATTGCGCGGGGGATACATTTTCAGAGAAAAAACACTGAAGAGCCGTCCGCAGCTCTGCTTCCAGCCCAGGATCCTGAAGGATGGCTTCATTAAGCCTCCAGGTAACAGGTGGTTTGGAATCGGGTCCTACTTTAAGGTCCATATGTATAGGCGAATGATCCGAATGCACCGTGGTGCCAATTGAGATAGAAGATACCCGCGCCAGGAGCACATGCGGAATCAGAAAGTAGTCGATCCGCGAATACGATTTATGGGGGGCGGAAAAGTAGGTATAATCTCGCTCAACTGGGTGACGAATGCGCCAAGGGTCAACTAGTAGGAGATCGAACATCGTCTTCCTAATACGTTTGCGTTGCGATTGGGAGATGCCCCTGGAAGAGTCCAGGAGGGGGTCAAGGATCAGATTGAAGTCGCCCCCCACGACCCACAACCCCTCGGCAAAAGCTGTCAGTTTGGGCCAGAAGGACTCAAGGAACCCAACCTGTCCCGAGTTCGGGGCATATAGGGCAGCAATTGTTACCCGTTGACCCAGGATGTCTCCCTTGACCAACAAGTATCTACCTAATGGATCTGCATAGTGGGCGGCATAGGACCAGGAAAGGGATCGGGCCAGAACAACGCTAACCCCCTTGGACTTAGACTCCGGCGACGTTGCATGGTACGCTAAGGGGAACCTGCGATTAGTCAGTTTCGGGACACTGTCTGTTCTGAAATGGGTTTCAAGTAAAAATACAATATTGGAGCGTGAGCGCCATAGCTCTCCCAACAGACTGGTACGTTTCTCTGGGATATTCAGTCCCCTGGCATTCAGGGAAGTGATGCGGATCTCCGGCATGGGTGGGTCCCAGTAGGGTCTCTCTAGAGAGCACAGCACTCTCTGCAGTGCTCGACAGGCCCTTCATAGGAATATCCTCTACTGGTTCCGTCACGGTGGACAGGTGCTACGCTCGGCAGACTGAAGGGGGAGTAGGGAAGACGGGGAGGCGCTGCTCTCAGACCAGAAGGAAGACAGAAAAAGGAAAAAGTATTCAGATCAGAAAAGCAGGACACAGAGAAGAAAGAGAAAGGCAGTAACGTTAACCAAGGCGAGGAACTTCCTGGCCCGGGCCAAAGTGGTTGTGAATTTTAGAAAACAAACAGACAAACACAAAGTAGGCGCTCCTAGGTAAACCCTTTCCGTACAGGGAGGAGGTGCCTAAAACGGGGGAAACGGTTAGCAACAACAGCAAGAGAGACTGCAGGTGGGTGGGGACAGAGCAGGAATACCAATAGTAACTGACCAACCCTGTCCAGACTCCCCTGCGCCCCACAATCAAAACAGGTATCACGAGACATATATGGGACAGAGACAACTGAGCTCGTCCCCGGTAATTTGCCTGGGAGGCTAGAGGGGGTCCCCCCCGTCGCCCTCACCAAGGGCATAGGGAGAAGACCCACTCCGCCTCCCAGATCAATATAAACAGCAAAAACAAAATATAAAATAACAGTGCACACTATAGCCTATACGGACTCCCCCTAGGGACACCAATGTCCACCCACTACTAAGGTCTCATTCTGCTCCCAGCCTGGCCCTCCTCCAGTTCCACCATGTCCATCAGAGTCACCTCCAGCAGGCTGCCCAGTCAAGATTCCAGTCAGCAATTAACAGTGTGCCCTCCGGACTCCATGGGTCCCTTCCCCCTTCCCCTTATCAAAGTGGCCACCGGGGGCCAGGAGAGGCCTTCCCCGCCACCCCCCCACATCCCCTTCAGACCCACCCCACATCAGCAGAAGGCCACGTGTCACCCATAGGCAGCAAATACCCCTCCGCTGCTCCTCCAGGGGGATTCTTCAACCTCACTGGGCATCAGGTGGTTGGGTAGTCCGGGCCAAGTCCACGGGGGGGATCCCTGCCGACATCTGCGCCATATGCAGAGGTGTGACAAAAGTACAGCTCCGGGCATCTGGTCATCGGGACAGGGGACCGCTGCAGACCAACGTGCAAAAAGAGTTATACAATTCCACGGGGGATCCAATAGGCATTAGAAAAATGGGTCTCAGGATTCCGGGGCTGCTGGGCCCTCTTGGGAGAGTGGCCGGTGCGGAGGTCGCGACCGATTCCGCAGGCGTCGCTGGTCCCTCGGCCGTGCAGGAAGGGTGGACCCCGAACCTCCAGGACCAGAAACCTCCAGCCAATCGGGAAGCTGTAGATCCTATGAACGATCGAAGGACTTCCAGTTGGCCAGGGTGAACGAGGTGGAAGGAGCGATCCCCACGACCAATATGCAGCGAAAAGGGGAATCCCCAGCGGTACGCGATCCCAGCTGCTCTCAGATGGTCAGTCAGTGGCTTCAAGGTCCGTCTTCGTTGCAGCGGTTGCGGGCACACATCCGGCAGCAACTGAATACTTGCACCATCAAAGTCCACCGCTCCTTTTCTCCAGGCTTGGCGGAGAATCTCCTCCTTTATATTGAAAAAATGGACCCTGCAAAGTACATCGCGGTGTCGGTTAGCGTCAGGTGCCCTTGCACCTAGAGTTCTATGAACCCGGTCCAGTTCGATGTGCGCTGTAGGTGGTTTATCCAGGAACCCATTCAAGATCGCCATCACTGCCGCCCGCAGGTCAGCACCGGCGGTCGCCTCGGGTATACCCCGCAACCGCAAGTTGTTGCGGCGGTTGCGGTCTTCAGAGTCCTCCAGCCGAAGCTGTATCAGGTGTGCCTGCTGTGTCAGTAAGGTGCGTTCTACCTGTTGAAGGCGTTCGCCCGTGCGCCTATCCCCTTCCTCCAGCGAGTCCAGTCTGGCTGCCTGGCTTGACAGATCTTCTTGGACCCCCTCCAGGTCCACTTTAAAGGAGGCCGCTGCGTCCATCATCATGGCCCTCATATCATCTCTCGTGGGGAGAGCTGCCAAGAGAGCACGGAGGTCTGCCGGAATCGTCATATGGGGCTGAGAGGCCGCACATGGACCAGCAGAGGCAGATGGGCACTTCCCCTCTTGCCGGAGGACCGGCTGGCCGTCCCGCGAGGCCGTCGAGTCACGGCTCCTCTCCCTCATCAGCCACAGTGGTGAGTCGGCGGCGTGGGCCGCGGCCCTCAGATCCGGGGATTGTAGTAGCTGAGGGGACATGTGCAGGGCATCCATAGAGAGGGGGGATGCCGGCCGCAAACTGTAGGAGGTAGATGGTGAGGCCTCCCCTTGTGCAGGGTCAGAGGAGCTGTGTGGAGGAGACGCCAGGTTTGAATTCCACTCGCTGGGCACCCAAGGCGGTGATGCGGTGGCCGGGACTGCTGTACGCGAGGTCGGTGATTGCAGCTGCGGGGACACGTATTGGGCCGCGCCGGCGGCACTTACCGGATTCGTCTCGGACGGCGTGAGGAAAGCCTCAATGCGGGCTTGTTTCGGGGCGTGGGATATGCCCGTTCTCCTTTTCTTCCTCGACATGGGGCAGGTATGGTCCTAAGTGCTGATCTACTGAATCTGTCCCCCTTCACCATGCAGAGCTTTACTTAGGCACGTCCGTCCGCTGCCATTGCCAGGCCACGCCCCCGACATACCTGCACTTTAACCAATTTAACTACTAATAACTTTATTTCATTAAACCCTCATTCACATTTATACCACACCACATGTGTTTTGTTATTACTCACCTCTTCACTGTCTACACATTTTGACTGCTCTTATAAAATAGTATCATTTGGGATGAACAGAATGTGGTTAGATTGATTGGTGCCATAATATAATATCTTGCTCACCTTTATCTTTCATAGTCACGGTTTGTTTTAAGCGGGTCAGTTCCTGTGATGCCTTTACTGCTGCACCTGTTCAATTTCATGTATAGTATGTATGCAGATGACTTTTAAAACATGCAAATGTGCAGGAAACCTTATCATGCAGAATAGATAATGTCCATATGTTTTCGTGAGCATTCACTGATGCGGCGAAAAGCCTTTTAAGCATGAATTTGAAAGTGATCATGAAAGATAACAAATTGTTTTTGTTCCAGTTGCAGCCATGGTTGTCAGTCCTTGTTTGCAGAGATAACAGTTTAGATTGGGTATTCAACTACCATAAATTGCTGGTGTAAAAACAGCTAGAGTCTTCCACAAAAATAGTTACATTTTATTAGTGCATTTGACATGTTGCTGAGGACAAAGAAGGATTCCCTTTTCCTACAACCCTAACTAGGAGTTACATACATTGAAAACGCTTTCTTTAGTTTTTCCGATATACAGTATTTTGCGCTCTATAAGGCGCACCTGACCATAGGACGCAGGGGGGTGGGGGGGTGGGTAGGGTTCTGTGAGAGCTGTAGTTAGTCACAGCTGAGACAGGTGGCACTGTGATTACAGCGCCACGGTCTCAGTGATCACACAGAGCAGATGCAGAACAGACGTTCTTCGTCTGCTCTAGGGGCTGTATGGTGAGCTCCTAAGCCATTGTCACCCAGAGGAGCAGGGGACCCTGAAAACCACGGTAAGGGGGCCCCGGACACAATCGCCGCTGCCGCCGCCGCTCGATTTGATACAAGTGATCTGATTAGATTGTAGTCTTGCAGGAACATATCTGAATGGTCAGACGATGATACCAGCTTTCACCTATAGATGATGCTACAGGAAAAGTCTGAAATCGGGCATCCCTATCTCAGTAGTGTGGGAGATAGCTTTCTATGAACTCAAATCTGAACTCCAGGCTGAACTTTTGGTTGTTTTGGATCAGGTGGGGGATGTTAAGACTAGTGATGCACCGATACTAGTATCGGTGCCGATACAAAGTATTTGGGCAAGTTCTCCTACTCGCCCAAATGCTCACGATGCCTATCCTATCATTACACGCTTCCTGATTGGCCGTCAAGCCGGCTCCATGCTCCCTCGTCAGCAGGTAGCATGGAGCTGACTTCACGGCCAATCAGGAAGCCGGGGGGCTGTTAATGACTTGCCCCCAGCTTTCCGATTGACCACCAGGTGACGAGGGAGCAGGGAGTCGGCTTCCCGGTCAATCATGAAGCTGGGCACTGTGTAATGACTCGCCGCCCGGCTTCCTGGTTGGTAGCTGGCCAATGAGAAAGCCAGGCGGCGAGTCATTACCCACCCCCCGGCTTCCTGATTGGCCAGAAAGTCGGCTCCATGCTTCCTCTTCACCTGGTGATGAGGGAGCATGGAGCCTTAATGCGACTTCCGGTATTGGTATTCGGTATCGGCGAGTACCGGAAAAAAATATCTGTACTCGTTACCGAAAAAACGGTATCGGCACATCGCTAGTTAAGACCCCTATCAAGTTTTATTAATGTATGTGTCTCCATTGGGGGTATTTGTCCTCTATTGCAGAGGAATAAGAAGTGATGGGAAATATCTCCAATTGGGACAGAGACAGCAGCAGACACTTTCCTTGGGAAATTTAGAACCATTATGAAGTTTTTTGTTGTTGCTGTCTGTGTCTTCATGACAAAGTGACCCTTTTTCAACTCATTTCATGTACTGGTGTCACAAGGATAAAAGAAATAAAACTGTTTCTAATGGAGTCAAGACAGCAATATAAAAAAGAATGGAAGTTCTGGCCCTTGTACAGAATACAAAAGAGTAATGCTTTAAATCGGTTACCTGAGATCAGTCCCTGAAAGACCCTGGTAACCCTTTAGGGGCAAAGGACAACATATTCATAGTACAAACATGGGGAATTAGATTGGGGTTGCATGATGCTCAAACACAGCCTCCTTTTGTCACCTATACTATTTATTGAACAGGTCAGGTAGGTATCCTAAACCTATACATTAAAAACAGTCCCCAGAAGATCAAACCACAATAATTGTATTTGGGTAGACATGTAGGCGCACCAAACCATGGGTAGACATGTAGGCGCACCAAACCATGATAAGTCTTATAGTAACATTTTACCAAGAAGAAAACAGTGCCACTTTATATGGGTAAAGTGCCAATGAAGACACCCTAGTAACTCCTTCCACACTATATTAAAAACCAAAAACTATTCTCAGGTGGCAATCATCTTGCAGACATAATTGCGCTCTTGCAATATTGTATCTGAATGGTCTGGTTGTGACAGTAACTTTCAGAAAAGGTGCTGCAGAAAAAGTCTAAAATTCCAGTTGGTGTGGGAGGTCATTCTCTATAACAGGGTAGGCAACACTCCAGCTGTTATGGAATTACAAGTCCCATGAGGCATTGCAAGACTCTGACAGCCACACACATGGCTCCCAGAGGCAAAGTCATGATGGTATTTGTAATTTCACCTCAGCAGGAGTGCTAATGTTGCCTACCCCTGCTAAATGGTCTACAGTTCACTTTGTGAGGTATAATTGCACTTGTGCAGTAGCATATCTGAATACAGATTACAAAACCAGTTTTCACCTCCAGGTGGTGCTGCAGGTGAAGTGTGAAATCATGCGTGCATTATTTTCAAACACACAAAGGATTATGCACTAACCATGTTGTAAAGAACAACTTGATGCAAATAAATAAAATGCCCTTTACTTCACTTTCTTGCTCTTTTCTTAAATTAAATAAATTATTTATTAGATTGGGAATGAGGTTAGGAGTGGGAGTGCCTTCTTAAATGGACAGAGAGAGTTATGTGGGTCTAGAGGAGGTCTTGAACACTGAGTGTACCTCTTTGATATAGTGCTGTTTACCAGTAGTCCAAAAAAACAGGACGGAGGTGGAAGCAGTAGCATAGTCTGCAGAATTTCAGAATTCCAGGTGCCTGGAATACCACAAAAGTATTTCTGCTGCAATTTAGCTACAAAGCCATATTTTTGTGTTTTATTTTCAGTAAAACTGCAATACCCCGGCAAGACTGACAGGACTGTTCTTTGCGAAATTGTGGGGTTGTGATGGAAGAAAGAACAATGATGCAAAGTTTTAACTTCACAAAGTTGGCAGTCACATAAAATAGACAACCTATAGTTTGCATAGTGTGTTCATTGCTATTTATTCTAAAATATGCAAAAAATTATGAATTGTTGAGACATTTTTTAAATAGAATCTATAATGGCATGGAGACGAGTTCATTTATTTATTTATTTTACGTTGATATGTTTTTCAGTTGATATTTTAGCATTTATATAAAACCATAGCATTTACAAGAAACCAATTAATACGTGGTGCAGGTTTCATTGAAAATTAGGGCAGGGTTCTAAAAGGAGAACACGTCAGAAGGAGGCTGTTTGCCTTTAGACTCTCTCTCTCTTTTTTCTAATACTCCATATACCTATCTGAACAGTGCAGGGAAGGAGAGGGTGGGTCCCCAAACTCATTTACTAGTTTGTTTTAGCAACTCACTCTAAATCTGTCCCCACAGCTGGACCGGCGGCCTAAGAACTGCAGTGCCGATGTCATCAAATCTTATGCAGATTTATTGGCTTGCATTAGACGTGGCATTCCAGTGAGCCCCTATGAAAAAACGAGCCCTTATAGTGCGGGGGTAGCCGGGGATTCCCGGAGTTCTTCTTTACAGCTTAAATTTATGAGCTCTGTTAAAAACAGGTTTTTCTAACAGCAGCTAAGAATAATCAGGTAAACAGATTAGAGCTTCACATATTAGCTGGATACAGCATCAAACTCCAAAATAATCATATTTATCATTGTATATTTACCTTGCATTTATTATTTAATCCTGGTCATAATAAAAAAATATGTACATAAACCATTGTACATTCTTGCTAATGTATACATTGGACCTGAAGCATTAGAAGTCCCTGAAGTATTTGAAAAATTGCCTCTGTTGCCTAAGCTAAGAAGGAAAAGCTCATGAAGGGGAATTTATCCAAATCAATTTATCAACTGGTGCAGTTGCCCGTGGCAGTGAATTAGCTTCTATCTATATTTTCAAAGCTTAACTGAACAAACTAGGGAAAGGCTTATTGGTTACTACGGGTAATTGCTGCAGATTCTGTCTGCTCCAGTTTTTATAAATACCTCCCCATTTTGTTTTCAATTCCACAGAGAAGGATCTGCAGATCTACAGAAGCAACAAAGCTAATAAAGGGGCTAGAGAACCTAAACTACGAGGAAATGCTGCATGCATTAAACTTCACTTCACTCTTGAAAAGAGGAGACTGGGAGAGGACATGATATTAATGTACACATTCTTTAATGGTAATGGGATAATTAGTAATAAACTGTTGACTGTCAGTTCAGTCAAGAATACAAGAGGCCACCACCTGAAACTGGAAGAGAAAAAGTTTAATCCTAAACAGCGAAGGGGAATCTTTACTCTGAGAGCTGTACAATTGTGGAACTCACTTCCATAGACAGCGGTATCAGCTGAGAGTATGGAATCATTCAGGGCCCGTTCACACCAGGCCCAGTGTGTTCCATCCCGATTCTTACCGGAGCGCACTGGATCGCATTGCGGTCAGCTCACTTTGTTGTGGGAGGGGGGCGTGGTGGTCCATTGAAGTGAATGGCATTATAGCCACGTCTTCTGGCCGCAATGCGATCGACCGCACGGGAACGTGTGTTCTGGTCCGGTCAGAAAAAATGGTGCTCGCAGCATTTTTTCTGACCGGACCGCGGGCATTGATGTGCCATGCGTTACCCGCACGGCCGATCACATTGCGGCCGGAGGGAGTTGCTGCGGTGCTATTCACTTCAATGCACCACCACGCCCCCTCCTCCCCCACAACAAACTGAGCCGGCCACAATGCGGTCCAGTGCGTTCCGGCCACAATCGGCCTGGAACGCACTCAGGAAGGTGTAAACAAGGCCTCAAGACCCGTCTGAATACTTTTCTCAGCGAGCACGACATACAGAGGTACAGGTTATCTTAGTAACTCAAACACACACAGACACACATACACACACACACACACAACCACAAAGGTTGAACTCAATGGACCTATGCCTTTATTCAACTTTACAACTATATAACGATGTAACACAAACACCTTTTTTAGAATTTTTTTTCTTTTATTTTTTGTTGTAATTTTTGCTGGGATTGGCATGACAGCAGCCATTTTGTTCTTTGATTTCTGCAGTGTAGTAATTCTACCTCTTGTCTAGCAATATTGCAGATGTAATTATTTAGCTGTACTGCAATTGTTCCCAAAAGTTCCAAAGGTGATGTTCTCTCTCTATTTTCCTGTAACTCCTGCACAAGCTGCCAAGTGGTATCCGCTCTAAGTGGTTAACAGCAGTCCATTCTAAGTGGCCATGTCATCATGGCACAGACAGACAGTTGATGTTTTTGGGATGATGAGAAAGAAGAGGCCTTCTTGTCAGGGTCCTTTGGGATTCCTTGTCACTCGGATGCTTAAGCCGAGAGCTGTTCCACTTATCTGCACTGCTACAGGGGAATATGTAGAGGTCTCCGGCAGTTAGAAGATGAGAGTAAATCACAGAAAAACATCGTATAGAAAGCTGTCCCTTGTTGTGAACGTGATCTGTTCCCTCACAGTCTAATGCACAATATTACTTGTGGAAGCATGGCAGAGACTGCCTTATTTTATTCACCTATAACATAATTGCTGAACATTTGTCATTTTCTCCATTGAGGACCAGAAGAAAATGAGCAAAATATGTATCACACTGCCAAATACAATCCAAGAATCCTTGCTTCTATCTTCTGCTTCTTTACTTCCTCCCTTCCCTTACTCCCTGCTTTTCTCCTTTCTTTCTTTCTTTCTTTCTTTCTTTCTTTCTTTCTTTCTTTCTTTCTTTCTTTCTTTCTTTCCTTCTTTCTTCTCTTTTATCCTTCCTTCTCCACATCTTTCCTTCCTTTTGTCTTTCTTTCTCCACCTATTTTCCTCCTTCCTCCCTTCACTTCTTATTTTCCTTCCTTCCTTTCTTTCTTCTTTCTTTCCCCATATCTTTCCTTCCTCCCTTCTCCACTTCTTTCCTTCCTTCCTTCCTTCCTTCCTTCCTTCCTTCCTTCCTT
>NW_017307103.1:166631-211861 GCF_000935625.1 Nanorana parkeri
TTCTTTCCTCCCTTCCTTCCTTCCTTCCTTCCTTCCTTCCTTCCTTCCTTCCTTCCTTCCTTCCTTACGTCTTTCTTTCTCAACATCTTTCCTTCTTCCCTTCTCCACTTCTTTCCTTCCTTCTTTCCTTATCCACTGCTTTACTTCCTTTTTTCCAAACTATTCTTATTTAGAATTTTCCAAATAATGCAAACAATGTAAATAAAAGGTATAAACAACAAAGAACGTAAAATACAGCGTTTATACTACGAAGACATCGCACAAATAATACCTGTTTACGGTATCCCCACTAAGCAAAAATACCCCTAAAAAGAAACCCCAACCCACCCACACAAAATTTCCGGAGCTGGATTCCGTCCCGGTTCCCTGTCATGTATCCCCTCTCTAAGGACACCACTTGATACTTCTGTTCCCAGTTAGGCAAACGGTAACGGATGAGAAACTAAAGAGCACCAGAAAAAAATAAGCAAAATATTCAGCCCACTACCAAACACAATCCAAAAATACTTCCTTCTATCTTAAAAGAGTTGTAAAGTCCCAGCGTATCCTCTCCTGTTATAACATCACCACTCTAATAGGAATATATACTAGAGTTGTTTTTCATAATGCAATCAAAGCTTACTTGAAGAAATCTGTTTTATGTAGTGAGTGCTGACTTCCACCTGCCCATCACTTTCAACAACTTTCTAGATTCCCAGTGTGCTTTGCTTCTCTTTCCTTGCTGCTTGATGTGACGCAATCTTGATTTCTCAAGACTACATATCCCATCATGCATTGCTTCCAGCAAGCAATGATAATGTTACACTGTGGAAAGTTCAGATGTTGAGTTGTCATTCAGATGAAAGGCTTAGTTAGAGTGGGGACACAAGAAAGAGCGTATTCACAGGGCTGAGTGAAATGGTTTTACGCTATGATGTCATTTACTGTCCTGTTTATGAGGGAATATTGTTTATGAGGGAATAGTTTATGAGGTCACCATTTCAACGCTAATGCCATTCATCCTGTCTGTGTGGTGAGAAGCCATCTGAGCGATAACATCAACGTGGATTGCTTGCTATGACCAAGTATATCTATACTAGATCACATTGATTCCGGTGAGAGCCATATCTGAAGGGGCACATTGGGATTCACTATCACTAGCACTAATGGAATGCTGAGAAAAGTTCTAAAGGTTATATAAAGACTGGGATTGAATTTAAAATACAGTTTTTTTTTTTCAAAAGGTGTTTGTGAGCACATTGAAGACATTTCCTTGTTCCTTTCTTTTTTTGGTCTTTCACACCATTTATCGCCATTTATCATTTTGTTATTATCACATAGCGACCAGTATCAATTTGCTAGCACTGTGATTTGAGAATACATTCATTACCTGCAGTTTATGGTTTATAGATTTACACATTATATATAAGTCTGTGTTATTTAGGTGTCACATTAGCACAGCCCTTATTATTTCAATTTTAAGTTTACAAATTTATAGATCAATATGGTTATTAGGAATGGGATACAATTTATGGAAATCCAGAATAGAAATACATATTTATTTTTAGTTTATGGCCATAGATACCATTTGAATTGAACTCACCTGCAAACCCTTACTTTACTTACCTTCCCTTCGTTCCCCCTCACATAGAGCAGAGGAGTCTATTCTCATGGCTAGAGCCTGGCTATTGAGGCAGACTATTTCCTCTATGTGTTAAAATACTAAGATTGTACGTTTATACACATTCATGTGTCTTGACATTTCTGTGTACGTTTTTCTCCTCATGTTTTTTCCAGCATTGCTGCTATGGACCATTTCTTGACTAATAGAAAACAGTGTAATGATTGGCAGTTGGGTCCATCAGGTGACGAGGAAGCATGGATGACGGGTTCCCTGCTAATCGGGGAAACCGGATGGCGAGTCTTTACACGCCGCCCAGCTTCCCGGCTAATAAGGAAGCCAGGTGGCGAGTCATTACACGCCGCCTGGCTTCCTTAATGGGACTTCCGGTATCGAAATTTCATATCGTCGAGTATTGAAAAAAAAAATATAGGTACTCATACTCGAGAAAAAACGGTATCGGTGCATCCCTACCGATCACCTATAACTGTAATTTATTTTATGTATTTATATGTATGACTCTTTGCATTCCAGGCAATTTTACTGGACCTGTCAAACAAAACACTGCAGCCCTAGGCCCATGTCACACTGGCAATTCTGCCACTAGTCACAGGTGGCAACTCACCAGTCATAGGATCACTAGCAAGAAACCAATCAGCTGCTGTGGCACTGCTTTCTCTCCCTTGACAAACCAATGAAGTTGCAGGGAGTAACTGGATCGCCAGCCTGACATGGGTCTTAGGGAAGAAGCAGTACATGTAGGGAAGTCTGTTTTTTTATTACCTGTATATTGAACAGGGGTGGACAAATTAATATGGAATTGAGGAACTAGTCTGTCCAATCCAGGAGCCAGCAGAATTTTTTAGGAGCCAACTTCGTTGACAGCAACTAAAGAAAACCTCAAAAGTCAGATGCCACCTGCAATTTTTAAGGGGCATTGGCTGCCTGGCTCCTGGGATTTGTCCAGTCCTGATTTAGAAATGAGAATGGGAATCATAAAAGTCTGCTGCTATTTTAAAATAACGTATTTTTAAAGAAACTTTATAATTACTTCTGGAACGTCAATGAGTTTTTTTATTTTATTTTAATCCTGTCTGGCAATGCTGCCCTCTAGAGTTCATAAGTGTGTAAAAAATAATATGCATAATGCCAAACAGCTTAATGGCATTAGTTATCCAAATTACACAAGTTACAGTTTAGCAAATGCATTTATCTTTACTATATTTTATAGCAGTTCTAGAATTCACAGACAATGTAAAACACACTGCAGATGTGAACCTAACAGCCTGACAGTCTTGAAGTTTATGACACATGCTGGTTTTGTTATGCATTTACGGCTGGCAGAGGGAAGGCAGTTCCATGCATTGCATGCTGAGTGCCCCTACCTAGTGATCACAGTTAAACAGCAAAGTAGTTTCTGTGCTGAGAGTTCTTAGATGCATTAATATTCCTCAAAATAGACAAGTGAAAGACAACTTCCCAGTAGGACGTGTGACTGGAATGCAGACCAGAACTTTCTGTTTGTCATATATTTATTTTATCTTTCTATCCTTACTTTATTTATTTCTTCCTTCCTCCCTCTTTCCTGTCTTCATTCTCTCCTCCTTCCATCTTCCATTTTTAATTCCATCCACCCTCCATCTTTCCTTCTTCTTCTTCGCTTCTTTACTTCTTCCCATCCCTTACTGCCTGCTTTCCTTCTTCCCTCCTCCCCTTTTTCTTTCCTTCTTTTTTACTTCCTTTCTTCTTTGTCCACATCTTTCCCTCCTTCTTCACGTCTTTCTTTCCCTTCTTCCTTGTCCACTACTTTCTTTCTTCACCGCTTTCCTTCCTTTTACCTTTTTCCTGCCTTCTCATTTCTTCTCCACTTCAATTCTTTCTTCTTTCCTTCTCCACGTCTTTCCTTCCTTCCTTCTTTTTTTCTCCACTTCTTTCCTTTCTTCCTTCTTTATTTCCCCACTTCTTTACTTCTATTTTTCTTATATTTCCCTAACTTCATCTTCACTCCTTCATCCTCTTCTCCATCCCACCTACCCGCTTTCCTTACTCTCTCCCTATCTCCTTTTTTTTCCTCTTTCCTTCCTTCCTTCTTCCACTTCTTTCCCCCATTCGAATTTCCCAGGTTTACTTTGAGGCAGATTAGACCTGCCAGCCTACTTGCATTGGCTGTTGACAGTGGCTAGCACTTCACCAGGTGAAAACCTTACCAGGGCCTCAGTAAAATCACCCAATGTTCTTGGGAGTTTCACACACCACACTGTGCTGCAGTTGCAAAAGTGGTATTATTTCAAGCTTCACATTTGCTGCAAAACTCTGGAAAGAAGACTGGAACTGCCCCTAAAATTGCATTGCTCCACATTACCATGCCAAGCAACCAGCTACACTAGCCACCAAAAGAAGCCGATAGAAAGTAGAAGCGGCAGCCTGCAGTCTGCTGCCCTGGAATTAACTAAGGTAGATAAAACCTGTGGGCAACCTAGGCACTACAGCTGTTGTAAAACTGCAAGTGTCATGGGGCATTGCAAGACTCCTACCGCCGCAGTCATGACTGCCCGAGACAGAGGGATGCTGGAATTTGTAGTTTCACAACAGCTGGAGTGGCAAGGCTGTCTACCCTTGCTTTACAGCATACAGGTGAAACTCGAATAATTATAATATTGTGCAAAAGTAATTGCAGTAAGTGCTGCAAAAGGGGCCCAAACCAAGTACTGAGTACATATGCATGCTTGTACTTTTCAGAGGTCCGATATTGTTCTATGTACAATCCTTGTTTTATTGATTGCATGTAATAATCTACTTTTTTGAGGTTGTGGATTTGGGGTTCTTGGGGTTTTCATGAGCTGTAAGCCATAATCATCACAATTATGACAAATCACAGCTTGAATTATCTTGCTTTGCATGTAATGAGTCTATCTCATATATTAGTTTCACCTTTTAAGTTGCATTAGTGAAATAAATTAACTTTGCATGATATTCTAATTATTCGAGTTTCACCTGTAAAGAAGCGGCAGCCTGCAGTCTGCTGCCCTGGAATTAACTAAGGTAGATAAAACCTGTGGGCAACCTAGGCACTACAGCTGTTGTAAAACTGCAAGTGTCATGGGGCATTGCAAGACTCCTACCGCCGCAGTCATGACTGCCCGAGACAGAGGGATGCTGGAATTTGTAGTTTCACAACAGCTGGAGTGGCAAGGCTGTCTACCCTTGCTTTACAGCATACAGGTGAAACTCGAATAATTATAATATTGTGCAAAAGTAATTGCAGTAAGTGCTGCAAAAGGGGCCCAAACCAAGTACTGAGTACATATGCATGCTTGTACTTTTCAGAGGTCCGATATTGTTCTATGTACAATCCTTGTTTTATTGATTGCATGTAATAATCTACTTTTTTGAGGTTGTGGATTTGGGGTTCTTGGGGTTTTCATGAGCTGTAAGCCATAATCATCACAATTATGACAAATCACAGCTTGAATTATCTTGCTTTGCATGTAATGAGTCTATCTCATATATTAGTTTCACCTTTTAAGTTGCATTAGTGAAATAAATTAACTTTGCATGATATTCTAATTATTCGAGTTTCACCTGTATTTATCGTATTCAGCTTTTCTTTCAGATTCTTTTTTCTTGTATCCCCTGGTTCCTTCTATCAACCTCCTGTTGATTTCCACTTGTTCTGTTTGATTTCCTCTATTCCATCCTGTCATATAAAATTGTGAGTATGGTCAAATAAATGCCTTTATTGTATTTTTACTTCTTAGCAAACTGAAGAGTGAATGGCTTATTTCTAAAACATCATCAATTACAGAGACCAATTAAAGCTTCGACTATTTCTCAGGCTGACCCTTTTTTGTTGAAAAGTTCAAGTTAAAGCTCAACAGACGAGGAAATAATGACTGGCAATGGCAAAGAGCTTGCTTTGTAAGTTTGTTGCTCTTTCGACGTTGCATTCTTTCTTTAGCAGTTTTGACTTTCATTGTGATTGTCCTCACTATAGAATGCCCTGTTTGTGCATCGTTGCAAACACTTAACATTTAAAGCTTGGCTGCACTCAAATGTTAAATAATTGGAATCTATTGCACCATCTCTCTACAAAGGGCTGAATATAAATATATTATCCTAGTAATGTCTTATTGATTTCAGACATCATGTAGCCCCATTGTGCATATCTTTGTTCTGTGTATTTCAGTTCTGCGTGTCACTTCTTATGATGCCATCTGTGTCTGGACAAGGACACTTAGGAGGAAAGAGGATGGATGTTTAAAAAATGTTATTTCAAGAAATGTTCTCTTGCTTGATCTGCATGTCAGCTATCCGCTGTACTACCACAGAATGCAGATTTTATTTTCTGCATTCTGGTGTAAGAAAGGAAGAAGACTAACTTTTTGCTGATAAATTGTTGCCATTTATGGTATCCTGCCATCTCTATGATTACGCTATTTTGTGTGAAAGGCTAGAGAGGGTGAACACTGAGCAGGAAGTGTGTTGTGCATCTAGATAAGCCCATCTGAACCAGGCTTTTGTGGAGCCCTAGGGTTCCTCCAGGGGTTCCTTGAGCAATAAGCAATCTCTGTTTGTGAGATAAGTAACCACTGACACCAATGGTTGTCTTGGCTATCTGTAGGGGGAGTATTTCCCACTGAGCACCAGTCTAAGGCACTCTTCCCACTGAGCACCAATGAATGAGCATTCTTCCAATTGATCACCAATGTAAGGAGCATTCTTCCAACTGATCACCAGTGTAAGGAGCATTCTTCCAATTGATCACCAGTGTAAGGAGCATTCTTCCAACTGATCACCAATGTAAGGTGCATTCTTCCAATTGATCACCAATGTAAGGAGCATTCTTCAAATTGATCACCAATGTAAGGTGCATTCTTCCAATTGATCACCAATGTAAGGAGCATTCTTCAAATTGATCACCAATGTAAGGAGCATTCTTCCAAGTGATCACCAATGTAAAGAGCAGTCAATGAATGATAGAAATCACCAGCACTCCGACATTTTTTTTATTTCTTTTACGGAGTGCTGGTGATTTCTATCATTGATTGACTGCTGTGCACGGCGCCATCCGTGATTGTCACTGCGAGCACCACTGTTTCTGCTTGGACCAGGAGCGCTGTGACGAGTGCAGGGGGACCTATCGTTTTCTGCAATGTAAAGAGCATTCTTCCCTCTAACTGCCATTGGCCACCAATTTAATAGGGTCCTTCTTCCTCTAATCACTAATCTAAGGGTGTTCTTCTCCATTGACCATAAATGCAATGTGCCATTACTCCACTGACTATCTATGATCAGTTTTCACTGTGTGTGTCTCTTTTCTGGCCATTATTAATATAATTTGTTTAATTTTATTGTTATTACTTAAAATTATTTTGTCTTATAGAACAGTGGGTGTCAAACATGCTGAGTATCACATTTTTTATTTTACACATACATCTCAACTTACTCTGCATGCTAAATGTACCATGACATGTAGATATAGTAATTATTAGTAGGGTTTCCCTGAGACCTGGTTATTTTGAGAAGGCAACTGGACTTGCTGTATTTTTCTTGAAGACGTTTCACTGGTCATCCAACCAGCTTTCTCAATTCAGAATGTCTTATACAAAAAAATTATCTGGGAATAAATATGGTGAATGTTGCTCCAACCTACATAATCGGTTAGTTGTTGATTGCATTTGCATATTTGTAGTCTAGGAGGTGTTATTGTGGATTGGAGCAACATTTACCATATTTATTCCCAGAGATTTTTTTGTACAAGTCATTCTGAATTGAGAAAGCTGGTTGGATGACCAGTGAAATGCCTTGACTTATTTTTTACAGATATACCATGACCTGGTATATCTGTAAATTCATACCGCAGCCGCACCCTCCGGCCATAATGCGATCGGCCGCACAGGAACGCGTGGCACATCAATGCCTGCGTTCTGGACCGTTCAGAGAAAATAGTGCTTGCAGCATTTTTTCTGACCGGACTGGACCGCGGGCATTGATGTGCCTTGTATCCCCGTGTGGCCGATCGCATTGCAGCCGGAGGGCGTGGCTACGGTGCCATTGAGTGCAATGGACCCCCAAGCCCCCTTCCCGCCCCACAACAAAGTGAGCCGGCTGCAATGCGATCCAGTATGTTCTGGCCAGAATTGGGCTGGAAAGCACTAAAGATGGTGTGAACTAGCCCTGAGGGTTTCTCTGTGTTAAATATGTGGAGAAAGGCTGATCTAGCTCCATAAATGTATCTTGGCCTTGGG
This sequence comes from Nanorana parkeri, assembly GCF_000935625.1. NCBI lineage: Eukaryota > Metazoa > Chordata > Amphibia > Anura > Dicroglossidae > Nanorana > Nanorana parkeri. Next base: position 174,480 of record NW_017307103.1, read on the forward strand.
TCTTTTTGGAGAGTCTTTCTAGGTTATGGGGCGAAGAGCATGAACAAGATCTTAACACGGCAGTGCACCTGGCAGGGAGGAAAATCCAGCAGGGCCTTAGGAGGGGTATTATCCCTTTTTCTTTCCTGCCATTAGTGGTATTGCTAGCTCTTTTGATGCATTAGATAATGCTGTTCACACAGATAGGATTCTGCAAAAGTTGCTATCAATTTGTGTGTGAGAATAATTAGGCAGTGTGTGATTCAAAAGCTCAGTCCACCTAAAACAGATCTTTCCATTTTTGATAGATGTTGGAGAGTTAAAGTGACACTAAACTCAGCAGTTAAATCCTAAATTTACATTCAAATACCTAAACTACTAACAAAATTGTAACTTATTTGTGTCGATGCTCAAATCAATTTGCGCTGACACTGTCCTTCCTTTTTTCTTTATTCTGATATGGAGCGATGTCAGAATAGAGAAAAAAGAAAAATTCCCATTCAAAAGCATACACAGGAGTGGGAACAAGAGTAGCCACCCTCCAGAAGGAAGGACAGTGTCAGCATGAATTCCAAAATGATTTGAGGATCTACAGCCGAGTGATACACAAATAAGATACATTTTCATCAATAGTTCAGGTACTTGAATTCATTTTTAAGATTTAACTCCTGAGTTTAGTGTCACTTTAAAGAGACTGTTTGGTGTTTTTCAAAAATGACACCAAACAAAGAACCTTCACACCAAGCGCGGAGCAGATCCAGAGCAGAGCAGTTGCAGACCGGATCAAAACTGGGTCCAATGTATTCCTATGGTATTTTGAGCTCCAGTTCACATCGCAGCGTGCAGATCCAGAGCAGGTGAAAAAACTGCGGCAAGCCCTATTTTACCTGCTCTGGATCGCATCAAAACGCATCAAAAACGCATGCAAGTGCCTAAAAGCCCATGTTAAACTTTAAAAAAAAAAATATTTTTTTAACCAAAAACGGCCCGGAACGCGGCAAAAACGCATCAAAAACGCGGCACAACCCACTGCACTGCGTGTGCAGGAACCTGACCGGATCTGCTCTGCATTTGGTGTGAACAAGGCCTTATAACTACAGGGGTGTGGAAATTTAAAAAAAAAACTACTTGTCCAAAGGACTAAAGCAGGGGCCTGATCTACTTGTCCCTCATGAATATCTACTTGTCCTGATACAAAAAAATAATTTTTTTTTAACCATAACCGTATTTAGCAATGCTAAGAAGAGCTTCTCATTGGTCAGTGCCGTCAGATGACTGCGCTGACCAACGAGTGCTATGTGGTGTGCGATTCTGTGACCGCCCGGCCATCCTCATGGTTTTGTGCACGATTGTCGTGTGGTAACGGATCGCCCACTCCGCTCACACACACAATGCCCCACGCATGCGTTTATTTGCATGCAGATGATAGGGATTGGTTTAAATTTTTTAGATTTTATTTTACTTTTTTTTTTGCTTTGTAATATTTTTTTTATCACTTTATCGCCTTTTTTTCTCTTTTTATGTAATTTACATTTTTATTATTTTTTCCTATTTTATGTTTACATTTTTAAGTGTTATATATTAAATGTTTAACTTTTTTTTTTTTCACTTGACTTTATTGCTATCACACAAGGGTAACAAGCCCTTGTGTGATAGCTTTTGGAGGTGACAGGTTCTCTTTATTGACCCTGTCACCTCCAACACAGAAGTTCTAGCACAGCACTGTGCTATTTCTCCTGTGACAGGAAGGCTGCATTCCTGTGTCACTGCACACATGGAGCAGAGTAGAGAACCGTTGTCTGCCCTGCTCCGTGCTCTGGAACCTAATTTGCCATAGTCACGGATTCCCCACAAGAGGGGGGGACCGCGAAGACTACGGCAAAAAGGAAGCCCACGTGCAGGGAGACAGGCAGCCGGGAGCAGTACACAGCCGGCCAGCCGCTGGAGCTAGAGAGAGGGGAGGAGGGGGGGAGCGTGATTCAGGCAGGTTACGAGTGATTTTTGGACGGCTGTACAGCCGTTTAAAATCACTTGTACAAAACTACTCCCACACTACATTTAGCCGTGCTGCTTGCCCGCAGTCGGGCTAAATGCAGAAAAAAAACTACGGCGCCCAAAACTGCCTGTCCCGGACGTCGGGCGATAGGAATTCCACACCCCTGAACTACTTGTCCTGATTCCTCTGATCTTAGCTATGTCCAAGAGCTATGGCCGCCCAAAGAATCTTTACACTCTACACTTCTGAGTGTCCTTCACTGCCTGCTGTGGTTCCACCTGCCAGCCCCTATGTCTCTTCTGTGTGCTATAGTGATGTAAGACCAGCAAATGGAACCACAGTGCATGTTGGGGGGACTAGACATCAGACACAATCTGAAGTGTATGGAATGTAAAGAGGCCATAGCTCTGCACGGAAACAAAGACCAAAGAAACTGGTGGTGGGACAGGTATGTATAAAAGGTCTTTTTTTGAAGGCAACAAACTCACTTGAAACCACCTGACAGTATTTTTGTCTTGTGAGGCTTTTATTGGTTCGATATTGGTGCTTGAGTTACTGGGGATGAACAACTTTTGTGGCCATTATGGGGATCCCTACTCCATCAATTGGATTCTGTATCTGTTTTGTATTGTGGAGAATACATCATGAGATGCTGGAACATGTACAAGTAGGTGGGAATTATGGCTGGGAATCATGCTGCTGGAGGTGCCAAGACATTTAAGAAACCAGGGGCTTCATCCACTGGCCTCTACCCAAAACTTAAAGTTCACTGTGAGTGGTCTGGCCCTCAAAGGATGATGTAGAATCTAGTATTTAGAAGTAAAGAACATTTGGTATTATTGTAGATATTTCTCAGCAGGATTAGGTTTCCTGATTGATGCTTGTAGAGAGAAATCACTTTGTATCCTGGAGCTTCTATCTGTTTTAGCAACATTCTGGTCATACTGAACACAGGAGGAAATTTGGAAATGCAAGTCACCCGTGCTTCTTCCTACAGTGCATGTACTGTGACACGAATTGATGCTCTGAATGGACTACAGTCAGGAGATTGTTAGCCACTGTATCTTCAGTCCAGCCATTTATCTAATGATGCTGTCATTCTCTGTAGCCGCTAAAACCTATTGCAGGAAGAAGCTTACAGACTCTTTTCATATGACATCATTTTTTTCATATGACTGCCTAACCGTACAGAACAACACCCTTCTTTTCTAACAATATTTGCTCAGCATTGCTCCAGACACAACACTGACCTCTGCCTGGACTCTAAAGCTGCCCAAACAAGCTTAGAAATTATCTTGTTCAGCCCAGGGGGTGAATGAGAGAAATCAAGTGATTCTCCTATCCACGCTAAGCAGCTCAAGTGGCTGCTGAATACTCAAACAGCGCATGCACCTGATTGGATGCAATTGCGGCGAGAATTGTTTGACCAGCTCCTTAGACAAAAAAATTTATTTAGCTACCCTCCAAGCTTTTGCATTTGTTCTTTGCAAATGGTTGTGTAAAGGAAAGCAGTGGTGAAAATTGCATCAGCGATTTTAATTAATCTTGTTTTGCTCATAATTCTGCATGGTCCCCATAACTGGGGGCCTAGCAGGGGTGTCCTTTGCCTGCATTATTTAATTCATTTTCAGTCGCAAAGCTGACACAAGGATAGGAATATTTTTTCCAGTCACATGGCTGTAATTTGTTTGGGCCTAAAAATAATTGTCACTTTAAGAAAAAAATTGTTTGTGGAGTGTCAGCTTTTTTGTGGCAGGCTTTGATGTAATTTACCCTGATCTGCTCCACTTGCCACAGCAACAGGTTCACTTAATACCCACCCTGCAGAATTTACTTTAGGGCTGCAACAACTAATCGACATAATCGATTATAATCGATTATTGAAAAAGTTGTCAACTATTTCAATCATCGATTAATCGGCTTCCGATTGGTTGCCCCTGTTCACGGCTCCACACACGCTGCGCGCCACAACTTTCCATTCATTCCCCTCTGCCCCATTTGTGATCCAGATCCATGTCAGATATATGGTAATTTTAAGTATGAGTAGCATGGGACTTTTTCCCATTATTCAGTACTGGGTGCCTGATTAGCCAGACCCAAAAACTGTCAGGGGCAGGGAGAGAATCTGTTTTATTCAGATTTTCTTAGCGCTTATACATAACTTTTTATTTGCAAAACCAGCAGAGTTAGGCTGGCCATTCACTGCTCAGTTTTTCTCGTTCAACCCCCGGGCTAAACGAAAAAAATAGAGCAGATTCCTCCATCAACACTTCGAGTCGGTTGATCGAGAAATCCCGGCTGTTTGCATTGTAGAATACCCAAAAAGAGCTGGCAGCTCATCGGTTGCCGGCTCTGGTCTTACGAACATTTTCCAGCCAGCACCTTCAATCAGCTGATCGAGGGATGCCAGCCAAAAGGGTGCCGACTGCGGCACACACTGTGCGGATTTCATCCGGTTCCTCGCGAACAGGCCAAAATTCACACAGTGTACTTTAACCCCAACTCCATAGTAACATAGTATGTAAGGCTGAATAAAGACCAAGGTCCATCCAGTTCAACTTATGTTTGTGAGTGTGTGTGTAGTTATCTTACTTCCCATATCCCTGTAGATTCTGTGAAAGAAGAAACTCATCCATAAGTTTCTTGAATTTATCAACGTTATCAGTGGTTACCACTGACTGTTGTGGGGAATTCCAAACTTTCACTACTCTCACAGTGAAATACCCCCTAGAAATTCTAAATTTGAACCCTCTCTCATCTAGCCTGCTGTTGTGTCCCCAGGTTCCCAATACAGTTTTGGGATTAAAGAGTTTGTTCCTAATATAACTCCAAGCCAATCATTTAAAAAAATTTGCCTCAATCATTTAAAAGTTCTGAATAGAGTGGTGAATGGTTAGAACATCTGCTGGATTTCTCTGTCTACAGAATTTATCCCTGTGACAACAGAACAATTATTGCAAGCAATTGGGTCACCAGGCCTAGAAGGCTTAGACAGAAATAAAAAAAAGTACCTTTCCTAATTCTACATAAAATGTGTTCCTGTTGCTGTCTTTGTCCCCATGGAGAAACATCCCATGCATCCCTTTCCATCCAATACAATGCCAGGGGACAGCAAGTGAGGGCAAGTCTCCCAAAAAGTGAGCTGACAGGAAAGAAAAAAACTACAAAGGTTCTAATTGTTCTTCACTCTGCCCCCCCAAAAAAAATTGTGTATGAAAAGTCAAGCATTATTATTCAGTGAATACATTGATGTATGTGTGAACATTGAAGGGACAATTACCCACTTTTCTCTAGTCCTCAGGGACATTGCAATGGAGAAATGAATGACCAAACTTGGTCATTCTGCTGTTACTTCGACTTGCAGTCGCCTCACCCCTCCTGCTAGAATAAGCAGAGTATAACTCCTAAGAAGCCTGTAGGACTTTCAACCTACTTGCATCCACCCAAAAGTAAATGATTAGCTTTGGGTAGGCACACTTTTTAATTTGTAGGCCATTTCTGGTGAAAAAAAGGGTGAAAAGGCCTGAGGTTTATCCTAAAACTCTCCGCCATTAGGAGTTGGGCAGTGTAATGATTGTGGCTGGTGCATGGGGTCATTGTGATAAATACCACTGTCACTACAGAGAAATAGCCTCTTTGTATTCTGTCTCGCTGCAGAATCCCCCAGCTAATGTTCCCTTCTTGGATATTCTTAAGTTTGTGTAGTAGTGGGAAGGAAAAAAAAGGCCTGCTGTGAAAGCCAGCAGATTTATTAGTCGTATTTACAGTGCTAAAAACAGATTTTGCTTTTCATTATTGCGATTATGACAGCAAACAAAAGATGGTTGTTCTTAATTAGATCTGTGTACAGTGCCAGGGAAGAGGCCTGTTGTGTAAGATTGTACTGCACAGCTATGTATGGAGAAGGGGATGTTAATCATTAGGAAAAAAACTGGTTCTTTTTCCTCTAAATATTTATGAAAATGTCTCTTAAATATGCATTAAAGAGGTTCTTCAGTTTATTTTTTATTACTTTACTAAAAAGGGAAACGATCATGTTTTTTCAATAAATGCGTGATTGTGACTAGTTTACTATTAATGTAACTAGCCTTATAATTGTGTGCTGTTTAAAGGAGAACTATGGGGTTAAGGCTTTTCCCCATAGTTCTCCTTAGGGTAACGGGAGGACACAAACTAGCATCCTCCCGTCACCCTAAGCTCAGTATACCGCGAGCTGCAGCTCACGGTATACTAAGACGCCGCAGTATACTGCGAGCTGCTGCTGAAGCTGCAGCTGAAGCAGATCCCGACAATTATGTCTGGATCTGCCCAGCTGTGTGACTGACAGCTGGCTCTGCCTATCTAGAGGCAGAGCCAGCTGTACCCGCCACGTCCGATCCGCCAGTCAGCGCTGGCGGATCGGAGCTGGGAGAATCCAGCCCCTCATGTTTTACATGCTAGTTTGTGAGTGTGCCATGATGCCTTTCTACTGTTCCAGCCCCTCCCCTGTCACGGCAGAGAGCTGTGACAGGATCGAGAGGTGAGCGACCGCCGGAACGCTGCGGGGTTCCGTGTGATTTGCCTCTGTGTATTCTCTCTGCGCTCCTAGTTCGTCACAGATACAATCAAGTAAAGTCGGCTATACATGTTGATGGACAAATCCCCCGCTGTTTGCACTGTATTCTGAGAGCAGCCAGTTACTGTGTATCGTTTTTGAATAGATACTTAGCTACTTCCTCTTTGTAGTAGTTCCTCTGCTCCCCTCTCACAGCAGTGACTAAGCAGCTCAGCTCCCCATAATCCCCCATCCCTGCAGTAGTTCAGGAGCTCTGCTCCCCTTGATTCTCCCTCCAAGCAGTGACTCCCGCTGATACCTCCTCCCAGCAGTGACTTAGCAGCTCAGCACCCCTTGATCTCTCCTCCCAGCAGTGAGAGCAGCTCAGATCACCCTGATCCCTTCTCTCAACAGAGTCTCAGCAGCTCAGCTCACCCTTATCCCTTCTCTCAACAGAGTCGCAGCTTAAAAAAAAACCCCTCCTTCCAGCAGTGACTCAGCAGCTTAGCTCACCCTGATCCCTTCTCTCAACAAAGACTCAGCATCTCAGCTCCCCCTAACCCCCACCCCCGTAGTGACTCATCAGCTCAGCTTACACTGATCCTCCCTTCTCAGCAAAGTCAACTCCCTCTGCTGTCCCATCCCAGCAGCTAAGCTCTTCTTAGACAGTTGTGCCCTCATTGGAAGACTTGTCCTTCTGTTCTGGTGACAAGTCGAAATTTTGGAGTTTCCTTCACATTCACATTGGTCAAATTTTATCTCAGCAGGGACACAGGCAGCAAAAAAACCTAATCTAAGAAGTTCTAACCCCTCAACACTCTAAAACTCTAAAAACAAATGGCTTTGGATTCAATTTCAAGGTTTAAAATAATAAATACTGTTACATACATACAATACTAAAACAGATGAGGCTGGTAGCAGCGGTCATTGTATTGTACAGCGTCTCCCCCGTGTAGCAGATCCAATGAGCCTCATGGAGGAATTCACTAAAAAAGAATCCCAGGAATTGTAAAACTTACCCTTGCAGTGGGGCTACCCCTGGATAAGTGCTCGTTTTGTCTTGGGGGTTCAAATAAAACGTATTACTCAACTGATCCTCGTGATCCTAGACCAGTCTCTGCAGCCTACTCCCCCCTTGGCTCCGGTGGTCTAAGGCCCACTGATGTCATCACGTCTTAGTATTAGTAAGTCCATTGACCTGTATTAGACCTCAGGACAACAAGGGGGAGAGAGGTGAGCCCTGACTGCCAATTGAACAAGGTTTAGGTGTTTATATCTGCTTTATTTGAGCCCCCTAGACAAAATGAGTAGCCCCACGACAAGGGTAAGTTTTTAAAAGTCCTGGAGTTCTTCTTGAAAACCAACAATCTGGCCCCATTCACAGTTGGGAATGGGGCCTAAAGTAGAACCACTGTGTAGTACTGGAAAGGAGGAAGCAGATCCTGGATATGTAAGAAACAAATATGGCTGCCCCCATGTTTATATGCAATTTCTAATTATTAGGGCTGGTACTCATTAAAATTTTCGTGTTCGATTAATCAAATTTTTAAAAATCGATTAATTTCGATTAATTATAACGCACATACAGATCCAACTACATTGGCCTATACAAATACAGCACAGGAATTAAGTAATAAAATGAACTAGGATCACACTAATCCAGAACGTTATTAATCTCACGTGCCCCACTCAATATGGCCGCAACTCAGAACAATAACGTGCTGGATTAGTGTGATCCTCGTTCATTTTATTACTTCATTGCTGTGCTGTATGGGAAAATTCATTGTTAATTTCCGCAGCCCTACTAATTATACATAGAAAGATTTCTTTAAAACATAATTACACATTGATACGATTTCTGCCTCCCCAGTCTGAGCACAGAAAGTGTTATCTCTGTAATTTACAGTTGTGACAAGGTTGTAACTCACAATAACTCACAATCTCAGTAGAGTTGGCAGACAGTTGACTCAATCCAAATGACACCTTGAAGATCATTGAGAAGTTTAATCAAAACTGTGCAGATCTTTACAGCAATGAACATAGAATAGGTCAAAAGATCACAATCTGATCCACTCAGCAAAGGGCATGTGGCTGAGATGCAGGTTAGAACATAATGAAGAAGGGAGGAGCTATCTACAACTGAACTATGGGGTGGTGTGGAGACAAATATCAGAGACAGATAAAGCAAATAACACGACAATACAATATTTTACATCAAACTTTTCTTTCATCTGTATATCTTAAAACATATATTTAAAAAAAGAATACACAACCCCTTTAAAAATGATCAGCTGCCATGTCGAACAGGACTAAGTATGTTTTCACCAGGGCCTCGTGGCTTTTTCTAACACCTCTGCCATTTGTACTTGACTGTCAATGAATAAAACATTGCGCGAGCCGCCCGGCAGTACGGAATGTTGACTGTAAAGCTGATTAGGTGATTTTGTTTCATCTATGTATTTGTACAGAATTGTGCTGATCCAGGCGCTCATATTTATGCACTATATATACTTGTCTCTGATTTGCTGGTGACAAGTTCTCTTCTGGCATTGATATATGTTATATGCTGTAGGTCTGGGTAAAAATACAAAAGCTAAGCACACACAATAATAGACCTGCTAACATGAATAGTTCAGTGACTAAGTCCTCATATCAGCAAAGAGCCAAAAGTAAGGCTTCTATAAATAGCACCGTGCAATAAGATGGTGATAGAGTTAGTGTGCAGTGTTTGCATGTATGCACCCATACTGACCTCATCACATCCTACGCAGGGAAGATGACAGGTGTGAGACTGCAAACAAGGATATATAGGGATCAGGAAGGAGAAGAGTTATGATAAGAGGCAGTTAGACAGGTGCTGAAGACAGATTTGTACAACAATAGGTTTTAAAGTGATCCTGTCATAGAAATAAGCTGGGCTTGCTAATGCCAGAGTGTAAGTGACCTTGTGACCATAGAAATATCTCTACTGTTTTTTAGTGCAGGCCCTGGGGCTATCATCCAGATTACATTAGATGGCTATACACTACGAGAAAATACGCACCCCTGGACAGGAAGTTTTTTAGAGCTACAGAACACCTACAATTTCCCTCTTTGTCATAACATAGGGTTTTTTTCCTTTACGTTCTGGGGATCCTGCCAGTTCACATCTGAGCGTAGAATTAATGGCACGATTCTGTGCCATTAAAGGAGAACTATGAGGTGAGTGCTTTTCACTCACCTCATAGTTCTAGCCGATATGTGACAATGAGACTGTTACAGGTCGGCATTCGCTCACCTCTCGATCCTGTCGCGGCTCTCTGCCGTGACAGGGGAGGGGCTGGATTCCCCCCTCCCCGCTCCGATCCGCCAGCGCAGACTGGCGGAACGGACGGGGAGGGGGCGGGTACAGCTGGCTCTGCCTCTATATAGGCAGGGCCAGCTGTCAGTCACGCAGTTGGGCCGATCCAGACATAATTGTCGGGATCCGCTTTAGCTGCTGCAGTAGCTCGCGGTATACTGCTGCGTCTCAGTATACCGCGAGCTACAGCTTGCGGTATACTGAGCCTAGGGAGGATGCTAGTTTGTGTCCTCCCGTTACCCTAAGGAGAACTATGGGGAAAAGACTTAACCCCATAGTTCTCCTTTAATGCATTCTATTAGGGATGCAACTATACCATCCTCGTACCGGAACTTCCAGTCAGAGGAAGGGGAACATGGAGGCAGCTTCCAGTGCGATGAGGAAGCTGGGTGGCGAGTAATGACCTGCCTCCCGGCTTCCTGATTGACCGGGAAGCCGTCTTCCCAGACAATCAGCATTGAGTCGGCCGAACAGCCGGCTCAATGATGATTGCCCTAGAGGCTGGCATCCCGGCCTATCAGCATTAAGCCAGCTTCCCGGCCAATCAGCATCAAGCCGGCTTCCCAGCCAATCAGGAAGCCAGGCGGCGAGTAATGACCCAGCTTCCTGATTGGCCGGGAAGCCGGCTCGATGCGGATTGACTGGGAAGCCGGTTTCCCCGCCAAGCACAATCAAGCCAGCCAGACAACATGGACATCAGATTGCCCTGGAAGGCGGCTCCATGTCAGCGGAAGTATCGATACTTGGTATCGACGAGTACCAAAAGTAAAATATGGGTACTTGTACTCGATACCGAAAAAACGGTATCGGCGCATCCCTACTTTCAATTGCACAATGCACCTAGCGTTTACTGTGCACTAGGTGCGTTGCTTTCCCATTCATTTGAATGGCACCCCACTGGACCTCCCTGCTGCTTACATTGCATTGGGTTGCAGTGTGCTGGGAAAAAGTGGTGCATGCGCTATTTTTTTCAACCAGAATGCAGGTTATTGCAGTACCGCATGTTGCAGCACACAGCAGACAGAAGGTGCATTGGGATGCCATTCACATAAATAGAAATGCAATGTACCTAGCACATGGTAAGGCATGGTGCGATAGCATGCATGAAACGCATGGAATGGTGTGATTAATGCTATGTTTAGATGTGAACTGGCTCTAACACACTTCCTGTCCTAGGAAGAGAACCCTCATTTAAGTAGGGTGCACTAGGTACACATTTCGGGCCAGTTCCTGATGAAGGAGCAGGTTGGAAAATCTTTTGACGAAAGGACCTGGCAGCCAGTCAGCTGCAGGCTTCATTCGGGTATTCTGACAGTGGCCGCCGGCTGCTCTCAGAATACAGTGCAAACAGCGGGGGATTTGTCCATCAACATGTATAGCCGACTTTACTTGATTGTATCTGTGACGAACTAGGAGCGCAGAGAGAATACACAGAGGCAAATCACACGGAACCCCGCAGCGTTCCGGCGGTCGCTCACCTCTCGATCCTGTCACAGCTCTCTGCCGTGACAGGGGAGGGGCTGGAACAGTAGAAAGGCATCATGGCACACTCACAAACTAGCATGTAAAACATGAGGGGCTGGATTCTCCCAGCTCCGATCCGCCAGCGCTGAACCGGCCTTAGCGCAGCCTCCAGTCAACCATTCAGCGAGGAAGAGAGCATGCAGCCTTCCCACCAACACTTACAAAGGTCCCGGGAGGAGCCGGCATGAGAGGGGAGGGAAGGGGCAGTACACAGGCTGTTGCTGAGCAACTAACCCCCTCCCCTCATGTGTCCGTTGTTCTGGAGAGGCTACAATGGAGAGAAGCAGCAGACATGTCCTGGCTTGTCTTGATGCTCCTTTCTCCACACCTCTCCCCCCCTTTTTAACATGTACCAGCAAGGGGCCTTCACAGGCCTCTTGATGGGTACATGTGTCCGTTCAGCTGCCTTTGTTCTGAAGGGCGCCTATTTGATTTCAATAAAACTCCTTCCAGCAAGAGATCACCGATTGGTGTTGACTCGATAAGCAGCGTTGTCTCCCCTGGACAGAAAGTCCACAACACCACCACCTCTCCTTTTTGACATAACATAGGGCTTTTTCCCTGGGAATCCTGCCAGTAACACACTTCCTGTTGTAGGAAGACAAAGCTCACTTACTTTATTGTATCTATTGATAATCAGCGTTGTCACCCCTGGACAGGAAGTGTTTTAGAATTAGAGAATACCTCCCCTTTTCTTCTTTGTTATAGCATAGGGCCTTTTCCCGGGAATTCTGCCAGTAACACACTTCCTGTCGTAGGAGGACAAAGCTCACTTATTCTATTGTATCTATAGTTAAGCAGCATTGTCACCCTGGACAGAAAGTGTTTTAGAACTACACAATATCTCCCCATCTTTTCTTTTTCATAAAATAGGAGGGAGGCCTTCAGTAGTCCAATGAGAGCTAGGAACAATGCTAACCGATAAGTGTGCCACAGAGTGAATGAAAATCAGGAAATTAGGAGCTCATTGGGTGTTTTGCAGAAGCAACAGGTATTTTTCGCACTTATCAAACAGATACAACAAATGATTTTATTAGAATTATTAACAGACTAAAAGGTAGCCAATAAGAGAAGTTTCTAAGAGTTTACAAACACTTTAAGGCCCCGTTCACATATAGCGAATTGTCGCGCGATTTCCGCCGCGATATCGCGCATTTTTGCCGCGCGATATCGCGAGAAGTCGCCGTCCAATGTTATTCAATGGAGCTGTCTTAACTCCATGTCGCGCGTCGCTCGTCGCGGTCGCAAGTCGCTTCTACCGGACCCTTTTTTCGGCGGATTTTGCGCAATTTTACTTTTTTTCTATGGAGCCCGACGGGGAAGGTCGCGCTACCGTCGCTGGATCGTCGCTGGAACGTCGCCCCGAAAGTCGCGCTATCCCGGCCGTGCGGATCCGCTGCAAAAGGTATGTCGCTATATGTGAACGGGGCCTTAAGTATATGTACAGCTAAAACTTTTTGTTTTTGTTTTGTATAGAGTAGGGAAGGGTTGTTTTGGATAGAGTCAGGAAGGGTTAAGGCTCCATTCACACTAAGCGACACTTACCTCGAGCGGATCCACGCGGCCGGTTATAGCGCGACTGTTCCAGCAACGATCACACGACCTTTACCTTCGGGCTGCATGCAAAAATAGAAAAAAAGCGGCACGCGACGAGCGACATGGAGCTGTTCAATAGAACAGCTCCATTGAAAATCATTGGATGGCGACTTCTCGTGGCAAATTTGCGCGATGTCGCGGCGGAAATCGTGCTATTAAACGCCCAGTGTGAATGGGCACTTAAACCCCGGTCAGGTTATGTTTTTGATGTCTGTGTGCCATTGGGAAACTTCCCATCACTTTCTGCCCCAGAGATGCAACAGGAAGTTAGAGGAAAGGGAGGGGGATTCCCCTCTCAGGGCTTGTTCACACCAATTGCCGTGCGTTCCAGAGCGGTAGCTGCTGGAACACACCGCACTCGCTCACAAAACTTCCCCCTGCGGGAGGGGACGTGGTGCTGCATTGAAATCAATGGCACCTCAGCCACGCCCACCCCCCTCCAGCAGTGCGATCGGACGTGTGGCAAAACATTGCCTGTGTTCCATTCCATTCCAAACGCAAAAAATGCGGCTTGCTCAATTTTTTCGTTTGCAGTGGAATGTTTTGCCACACATCCTAACGCACTGCGGGCGGGGGGCGTGGCTGCGGTGCCATTGACTTCAATGCTCCGCCACGCCCCCTCCTGCCACAGAACGCAGGGGGGAGTTTTGTAAGCAATTGCGGTGCGTTCAAGCAGCTACCGCTCTGGAACGCACCGCAATTGGTATGAACAAGCTCTTCGACAGGTGATCTCGGAACAAGTGTTAAAAGATCCCCCTCTTGTTCTGGGGACAGCTCTAAAATTTGGATTTCTGTCTCAGTGACAGTGGTCACCAGTACAAATAAAGTGGTTAATCTTCCCATCGGGGGCTCAGGCAGCAATTAAAATTTGACAACGAGTCAAACCCTTCCCTACAATATGCAAAACCTAAAAAGATAGATATTCTTTAAGCTGCCAGGCACCGTGCTAAAAGCGCCCATATGACATCTCCCTACGGCTTAGTAATAATTGATGGTTTATGTGGTTTATCAGGGCAAGCGTCCTCAGAACCGCACCATAATGAGCTGTCATAATATTTGCTCTGTGTCAATAAAGTTTTGGTGCCAGTGGTTTTCATCCCTTGGATGAGGCTGCTGCATGGTGGAGGACACAGATATCCTATAAATAAACACTAATATATTTGCCTATATTTATGTGACAGAGCTGGCAGGCAGCACAAGGAACCGGCTGCCAGTTCATACGTAATGTCAGAGATTTATTTTTATAAGAAATCTGACCATTCCCTGAGCAACAGCAGGCCTGCGGTTCACACAATGCAAGCAATTTCATTAATTCTCTCAGTAGCTCCTGTTTTGTCTGCCATTTTGAGAGGACACACTAAAAAGTCAAAACAAAATAATATCATTTTGGCTATTATTTAGCTAACGGGTGGGTTAGTGTAACAGGCAGGCTGGGGAGATATGCAGCAGCCTCAACACACACAGAGCCGCATGAAAGTGCACGAAGGAATTTTCTTCTGTTCTTATTGGCCCATCCGATTCTAACTGTCATATCTCCTATGTAGGTTGAAAAGGAGAGTTTAATGGAATTATATGTTGTAAAAGGGTGTGGCAATGCCACAATGTGATTTGGCAACATTACTCCCAAGAACACTCCGTTAGAGGGGCTAAGAGCTTCCACAATGGGAATACCTTTGCAGAGGAGGAACTGGCTGTTCAGTTCCTTCCAGGTTTTCCGGACTATAGTGGGATGGGATCTCCAGTCCTGGGGCCAGGTGTTGCCAGTTGCCAGGTTGGGCTGAACAGGTGGCTGAGAGCAGTCTTATTAGGAAGCCAGCCCAGTGCTTTAGAGGAGAGTTTTGGGTGTGCAGGAAACACACGACCACGGGTAGACTCTGCTGCGTGCATGAGCTCAAGGGACACAGCCTGGAAGGCTGGAAAGGTCCAGAGGGTCGATGACCCTGAGATACCTGTCGGGGAGACAGAGAGAGACAGTGACCCACGAGGGGTGAATGCTAAAAGTCTTGGAGCGGAGGACTGTATTTCCAGGGAAAGTGTATGGGACAACCCGATGTCAGTGAGACCAAAACATGATGTGTTTATGAGAGTCCAAGGAACTGTTATGCTTTGTTTATGCTGAAGAAAAGCAAGTTATGTTGTGAAGTTCATGGACTGTTGACCTTTTGATGAATAAAGACTGTCCGTTCATGTAGAGTTGCAACAGTTAATCGATTTAGTCGATTAAAATCGACGATTGAAAACGTTGGCAACGTTTTCGATCGTCGATTCGTCGGCTATCGATTGATTTGCCTGTTCGGGGCTCCACATGCGGCCTGAGCCACACGTCACACGTTGCTCCCGCTGCGGCCGCCGTGCCCACGGCACAGGCCGCGTAAGCCACCGAATAGGACGCTGAAGCCGCGCACGCCGCTGCTCTACTCCTCGACGCGATCTCCCTCACTCGTCGCTGGCCCGCCGACAATCGAGGGCCCACCTTCTGAAAGCAAGTCAGTGGTGGAATAGGTGGATGGAGGTGCAGGGGTGGAATAGGGGTATGGGGGTGCAGTGTGCACCAGGTGTGTGGGGGTGCTGTGGTGGAACAGGTGTCAGTGTGGAACAGCTGTGTGGAGAGGCAGTGGTGGAATAGGGGGATGGAGGGGCAGTGGTGGAATAGGGGTATGGGGGTGCAGTGTGGACCAGGTGTATAGGGATTCAGTGGTGGAACAGGTGTGCGGTGGTGGAATAGGGGTGTATGGGGGTGCAGTGTGCACCAGGTGTGTGGGGGTGCTGTGGTGGAACAGGTGTGCAGTGTGGAGAGGCAGTGGTGGAATAGGTGGATGGAGGTGCAGTGGTGGAATAGGTGTATGGGGGTGCAGTGTGGACCAGGTGTATAGGGATTCAGTGGTGGAACAGGTGTGCAGGGATGCAGTGGTGGAACAGGTGTGCGGGGGTGTGGTGGTGGAAAAGGGGTATGGAGGTGCAGTGTGGAACAGGTGTACAAGGGTGCTGTGTGAAACAGCTGTATGGGTGCAGTAGTGGAATAGGTGTGTGGGGGTGCTGTGTGGAACAGTTGTATGGGTGTGAAGCGGTGGAACAGGTGTATGAAGGTGCAGCGAGGAACAGGTGTATTGGCGTGCAATGGTGGAATAGTTGTGTGGGGGTGCCGTTGTGGAACAGGAGTACAGGGGTGCTATGGTGGAACAGGTACGAGTTACGCTACGCACGCCGCGGACGCCACGACCACGCCGCGTATGCCACGCCCACCACACAAGCCGGACACACGCCCGCAGAGCACGCCGCCGCGACTTACAAGGGTTCAGAAACAGGTAAGGGGGACCTGTTTTAATGTTTGCTGTTTAAAAAAAAAAACAGCGGCACACTGTAGAACACCAGCAGCTATAGAGGAACAACAAATCCCAGCAATAATATATTAAACACCCGGTATAATGTATTATTGCTGGGACTTGTTGTTTCTCTATAGCTGGTGGTATTCTCCATTGCGCTGTATAATGTATTATTGCTGGGATTTGTAGTTCCTCAATAACTGTTCAGTGGTAATCTGCATTGCGCAGTCTAATCATTATACAACGCAATGGAGAATACCACTAGCTATAGAGGACTACAAATCCCAGCAATAATACATTATATACAGCGCAATGCAGAATAACGCCAGCTACAGAGGACTACAAATCCCAGCAATAGTACATTATAGTATAATGTACTATTGCTACATTCCTCTATAGCTGCTGGTATTCTGCACTGCGCCGCTGTATAATGTACTATATTGCACACCACACTTTTTTTTTTACTTCCACCGCGCCAAGCTTGCTCCTGTGATGGACTACAATCTCAATACAAACTAGTAGTCCATCACTGGAGCCTTTTTTTTCTCTTTTTTATCCGATTAACCGATTAATCGAACTTAATAATCGGCCAACTAATCGATTATGAAAATAATCGTTAGCTGCAGCCCTACTTTTATGTTAAAGTCGGCTTCAGGAGTGGTCACTTAGCGCTCACCATTGTGCTAATATCCCCAAACATTACAATGTGTAACTCAGGCAATTATGCTGTTGCAAATTTTATAACAAATACAGTTTTTACGCAGACATTACTGGGTTTAAAGAAGACACAAAGTAGAAATGTTGCAGAGACACACTGCACATCATGTAAGCACTTTTAGTAGGACTTATTTGAAGAAGGAGAGACATTTTAAGTAAAGAAATAAAAATGATTATAGAAGAACTTCGGGTTTAATAAAAAGAAACCCTTGCTGTGGCTCTGGCAGTCTAAGGACTGCTGACAGCATCATGTCTTATGCAGGTCCATTCACGTTTCGTAGCTGGTGTGGAGGGGGATCAGGTTAGTAAAACTGCTTTATTTGAACACCCTAGACAAAACGAGCACTTAAAGGAGAACTATAAGGTGAGTGAAAATCACTCGTCCTCATAGTTCGAGCCGACGTGTGACAATGAAACTGTCACACGTCGGCTCAATAGATCGGGAAGTGAGCGAACGCATATCGCCGCTTGCTCACTTCTCGATCATCTCCCTGCATAGAGCGGTGACTCTCAGCGCTGACTGGAGGAACGGACGGGGAGGGGGCGGGTACAGCTGGCTCTGCCTCTAGATAGTCAGAGCCAGCTGTCACTCACGCAGCTGGGTGGATCTCGACAGCATTGTCGGGATTGTCCCAGCTGCATCGGCCTCAGTATACCGCGATATACTGAGCATTGGTTCAGGGAAGGATGCTAGTATATGTCATCCTGTGACCCTTATGAGAACTATGGGGAAAAACACTTACCCCATAGTTCTCTTTTAACCCTTGCAGTGGGGCTACTCCCGCATTGCAGGATTTAAGTGCTTGTATTGTCCAGGGGGCTCAAATAAAGCAGTTTTACTTTTGTAAGGTTTTCTTTTTTTTTTTTAATCCTGCAATTAAAGTAAAGTATATGTCATGGCAAAATGAAAAAAAAAATGCAGTACACGTTTACAATACATGCACATTTCCCCATGTTTTAGCCCCATTGCAAGGGTAGGTTTTGGATTTTACTGGAGTTCTTCTTTGAAGCCGAACTCCAACCTTATCTTAATAGCTTGTTCACACCAGCAGCCGCGGACAACCACACGACTGCTGGTGTGCCAATGCACTCAATGGAGCTGTTTTTTTTTGATAGAACTTTATTGAAATGTCACAAGTGTCAGAAGTGACACAAGTTCTATGGGCACACCACCATGGTGTGATGCGGTTGTACCGTGCCTCACTGAAGTGCACTTAAAAAAAGTACTGCGTACTGTACTTTTTTTTAAGTGCACACCACCGCAACATGAAAAATTGGCTGGCAGAGCTTGAACACTTATAGTGTGAACGGGCCCTAAAGCATAAAGCCAGCCATACACCTACAGATTTTCTGTGGTCAGATGGACAAAGTGCAACAGATTCCTCCATCTACACTAAACTGTGTGAAAGGAGGAATCTCCCACTGGGCCAAGCTTCAGTATTTTGCTAGTTGGCTCCGCTGGCTCTCAAAATACCTGAACAATGCCTGCATCCAATCAGATTGTTCAGGTAGTTTGATAGCCAGCTGTTTGTTCCACAATGTCCTATCTAAACTGATTGAATGAGAGGGTCTGCATTCCTTATAACCACTTGTGCACTTTCAGTGTTCTGATGAGGGAAAGTCACAGTGTTGGCAGCCCTCTGGAAGTAGTTAACCGTTACGGAGTATCTCACCAAAAATGTAACTTCTATTGCAGGGATGTCTAAAATTGTACTTTTATATTAAAGCAGTCATCTGAGTAACTCTACGATAATGCAACTGGTTTTTTTAACAGTTTTAGAAAATTACAGCGGCTGCAGACTGAAACGAAAAGGTATTTTTTATTAACATTAAATTACAAAATGGCTTGTGTAGCAATTTTTTTATGCAGTATCATTTTTCAACAAAAGTGGGTTTTTCCTTTAAGTATTGCACAGTTGTACAGTCTCCTTTCCTGTACTGAAACTTACTCTGATTTCACACTGTAATTGTGAGTCCCTCTGCCAGAGTGGCCATCTCCCAAGCATCTTTTCTATCTTAATTAATTGCCCTCACTAGTATCTAAGACCAAGAATCATTTCATTGCAATAAAATAAACTATAAAGAAAGTGTAACACAAATTAGATGGTACATTCGTTTCTGCCGTTATCAATTAGTGACAAGGGCTTTCGTTGGCATTTAAAGCTGAGGGGAAATGTGTTGACAACCATGTTCAGTCTATTAAATATAAAGACTAATGCCGGCCAGCACTATTGTTTTTTTTTTTTTTTTTTAGAGCAGAGTGGGAAAGAGTTCTCATTGGGAGATTCAACTTTAATTTGTATCTGTATGATACACTAGGACAGGAAATGAGGGGGGTGGATGTCACTAGGTCAGGAAAACACAGCAGTTATGCTCTAGCAGGACTAGGCCAACCTCCATTTGATGCAAAATTACATATCCCATTAGGCATTGCAAGGCTAACAGCCACAGACATAACTCCTAGAGGAAGATGCATGATGGGTTTCACCAGAGTTGGAGGGCCAAAGTTTGCCCACCCCTGCTCTAGAGTTACCACCACTCTGCTTTTGAATAGATTGGTTTCCAAACCACTGTCCAGTTCCAAATCACACACCACTGTCCAGCTCTAGGGTGGCCAATGGGTGCCATTTTTTCCAAAAGCATGGTATTTTCTTGCTTTGTACCCATGACTTGCCCCTTTAAGCTCAAAGTGTACTTTGATTTCAACAATGGCTCTCAGCTATTTGTAGAGGACTCTCTCAGTTAGAGTTGCAAATCAATATACTGTAAACCATGTGTAATGGCTGTGGTTGTGGCTCTGTCCCAAAGGCAGCCAGACACCGGGTAAGCAGAATGATACTAGTGTGTACCTTTGTGAGTTTAAAACCAGTTGTAGGTTGGGTGTCTGGCTTCTATGTCTGATAAGGCCCTTTATTGCAAGGTTTCACAAACAACACTGGCTGTGTCTCCATGGTGGGGGATATTATTGATTTAATATACCAGTAGTTAGAGTTTAGTCATACTATGACTGGTTAAAAATCACCTTTTGGACTGTGTGTTTGTTATCAGTCTGTCACTTTAGTAGGTGGACATGTTAACAGGTCAGTGGTGGAGAAAGAGGAAAGGAAAGTTGGTGAAACCAGATTTGCGGTCGGCAATTATGGAAAATTGGAAAGGGTTATAGGAGTACCAGTAAGTGGAATAGCCATGAGGATCATAGCTTTAGCGCCATACTGACCATCTTATGTGGTGGAGGGATAGGAAAGTGAGGTTGTTGAGGCATCCGCTTTAGAGTTGTGGTCTGTCAGCATAAAAGTAAGGTAAAGGTTGATACTGTTATTGCTGTACAGAGGAGATGACGTGGTGGTAAGGTTATGAGCTTAAAACCCTGGTGCAGCAATATTGATTGAAAGTCTGAAAGAGCTGATAGCTATGGGCAGGGTTGTTGCGTTGCATTGCAATTACCTTGTGAGTGGGGACTTCCACATCCTGTACAGAACATCTGTTATGGTAGTATACAGATGAGATACCAGGCTGGTGGTGAGGATCCAGGGGTTTTCTCTGCCAGAATGGCAGGTCAAAAAGATAGCGGGAGTACAAGTTAAAGGATCCTGAAAATTAAGCTATTAGTTCTGTACAGGTCAGTGGAAAGAGCATTGGTGGAGGAACAGAAAAATGAGGTAGGATGAGACAGCAGCTTCAGGGTTGAGGTCTGACATCATGACAAATGTGGAAGTGTCATAGAGGGTCCTACAGATGAATTGAGAAGGCAGTGGTGGAGAGAGAGGTAAAGGAATTTTGGGAAGGAAGGTATGCAGATTTGTGTACCTGCATGATAGACTGGGATTAAAGGTGAGAGTGATGGCCATGACCACTAGTTGAGGGTGAGACTGTGGCTTCATGAATGAAGCAGAGAGATTATAGGTGGGAATGTTGGTGAGCTTCAGGTGTTTGATCTCCTGGCACTATGGAGTTGGCGGAGGGATGCTACAGGTGAGATTATCAAGCCAGGTATGAATTGGACAAACAATTGAAATGGGAGAGGGTAACTCTCCATGAGTGGGCTCTGTTGTTGCCCCTTGCTGGTATGCATGCTCTGATGGTGCCCCTTAATAGACTGGGTTGGTATTTTTACCCAAAAAAACTGTGTTTTTTCTTTTTCCTCCATATTAGGCAAGTAGCTTTAGAGTGAAGGGTGGGGATAGGGGTGTCATTTGAATGTTGATTTGTTACATTGCAAAGCTCTCACTTGCCCTTCTGTTTTTGTTGTTTTGCTCTAGGGATACAAATCATGGGACTCTAAAAAAAAACCCTTGGAAATGTAACTACCACCAGGATTGCTAGTGTGACATGATCCTATATCACAGTGGTTTACCCACACTTATAGAGCCACACCCACCTTTTAGCACAGTGCGCTTTGTGCAATGCGTGGTTTACTATGAACCAAAATCATATTTTTTTTCTTGTTGTATACCCTTCACTTCCTGTCCCTCTGACGCTGTGTCTAATTCTTGCCCTTGTATTCCAAAATAAATAAAAAAGAAGATTCCATAAATAAGGAACCATGCGTATCCAAACACATCCTGGAACACCCTTTATTGCACAAGTTTCACGTCTTTGACTGATCTGCTGTGTTAAAGTATGTCCCCGTGTACTCTTTTAGAGAGAAAATGGATAGGATGATGATCAGCAGGACCACAAAATTCCTGCTTTCAAACATGTCAGTGGTTGAAGATGATACACATGATTTGAGAAAATTGGAACCAGCAAGCTTTTTTTCCTGAACATTTAGACTAAATACTGTGTGCTTGTAACTGGCAGCTTTGTGCTTGAAATGTGACAGATGGTGCAGAATTTACCTGGATTAGTAAAGGGCCTTCTGCTCCCCCTCTCATAAGTGAGCCCCTTCATGAAGCAGACGTAAACAATGGGTACCTCATCCCAGTTTTACTTACTGGTGCCATCTTCACAATTTGTCACTAATACCTTGAAGCCCAATCCCAGCCAAAATGATTTTTTCATTTTAAAGCTGAACTCCAGCCTTAGCTTTGGTCTTGCACAGGCTCCTCTCCTGTATAGAAATGTATTAATCTGATTTAATTGAACATTATTAGCTTCTCATAGTGTTTTAGTTTTCAATAGTTTTTATTGAGTATTTTCAATTTTGTAAAATAGAAAGTAATAGGTTGAACAACAGCTCAGGTCCGGGTAGGACCAAACTCATAGTGTTTTAGAAGATACAGCAAGTCAGATAGAGTCCGTCTCATTTCCTAGCTGGATGACATCCAGGATAATCTAGCCTTTTCCTCCCCAGTCTGATTGCCCCTGGCCCACCCCTTCCATTCATTGGTTTTCAGTTCTTCAAATCATGCTGTGACATCACCACCCCTTGTCCAATCAGAGATCGCATAGTATTAATTTATTAAAATACTATCAGTATGCTCAATGGCCGTTGTGCCAAGTGAGCAACCTTCTGTTTTTTCAGAGCAGAGGGGAAGTCGCTCAGCACAGCGGCTATGGCCCGGAAGATTGCTGTAAGACATTGTAGTAGCTGTGACTACTACAGTGTTTTAAAGGGTCCCCATGGCCCTGCCAAGGCTAATTTTCATGTACCTGGTTAGAGTCCGAATGGGTGAGAAGGCTCCCCTTGCACCTCTTTTCCCACACCCCTGGAGATGAGACAGAGAGTGAGCATACAGAGAGTAGCACGAGTACCAATGGATGGTCAAACACCGTGATGGGTATCAGTATGGAAGCTGAATCCAGAATCAGGTCAGACAGAGCCAAAGTCAAAGCAAGAGGACAGCGAGGTACCAGGACGGGAACCAGAGACAAGGTCGGGACAAACCAAGGGTCAAACCAGCCGGGCAATGAAGTAAAATGGCCGAGGTCAAGGAGGCAGGTAACGATCACAGGAGAGGTCCAGAGGCAATCCGGGTCAAACACAGGAAACAAGCAGCAGGTCAGGTTGCAGGATCACAGGGAACTAGCTGAAATTTTGATAAATTCCCCTCAGTATATGTATATTCAGACCAGTTGAATCAATGTAAGTATACTGTATATACATTTCTATAGTTGGAGTTAGCTTTAATTCATATTGTTATTTATTGGCGGGAATGTGTGTTTCTTGTTTTTGTTTTGTCATATGTTTTAATATTGTTATCGAGATCAGAGTACTGCATTTCATCCTTTCCTGCCTCCTGTTCATTTCTATTGGACAGTGATGCTGCCCATTATAGTGATGGACCAATAGGAGTGTGGATGGAGCAGGGCTAAGCAGTGTGCTCTGACACCAGGAGTGTTGGAGCTTTGCCTGTCAGATCATCCTAAGATTTAGCTATTACAGGAGGGTTTAGAAGGTAGGTACCTCTAGGCATCTGCCCTTAATCTAAGGCCACTTGGCCTTAATGCACTAAACTCACTACCTTTAAGGGACATTTCATCAATATATCTCTGCATTCAGAGCTATAGTATTCACACAGATATTGGAATGTGACAGGTTAATATGACTCCTTAGCTCTCTGCCCACATATTGGTCAGCAGAGTGTCACTTCAGGCTGTAGCGAAACTATTACAATGAGTGCAACCTGTTTATGTGGTTAGGCAAAGGTGTTATTCACCATCAGGGCTTGAGGGAGAGAAAGCCTAGCCTATTCAGTACAGTTTTTGGCATCAGACCTTAATGCATACATTTGTGTACTATACATAAATATGAATAATACCAATATGTAACTCAAATTAATGCACATCTCTTTTTCATAGAAGAGTGGAAAAGGGGAAGCATCTTGACTCTATGACCCTCCCTAGTGGTCATAAATTAATATTTGAAAACAAAATTAACATCTGATCAAAACTACCTCAAAAAGGCCTAACAAATATAAAATCCACCTCTACTAGATTTATTTGAAATATGCTGACTGCATATAAGTAAAATGTCCACATTTTGCTGCATTTACACATAATTAAATGATTAAACGTTTAACGCAGATTTTTTTTTCTTTCCCCTTTGGCCCCTGGGTCTAAACCCCTATACACGACCCAGTTGCTAATCCAAATCCGAGTGGTGAAAAGTTAAAAGAGCGTATTGATGTTCTAATCCCTAAAGTTAGAGTGAAGTTAACCTTTTCTGGGAGAAGTGAATTCAGTGTACCGGGCATGAAAAATTAATTTATTACATTTGATGCACTAACAAAAGGAAGTTCTGTTTAATAATTGATGGACTACATGTTGTGTTACAAAAGTCTCTTTGATTCATGGCACCCTTTATCTTGTATTGTGAGCTGGCTGGATGGAAACGTAAAATTCCACTCAGAGAAAATAGAGGTTTAAAGCGAAGATGTTGCATTTGGCCCTCAAGGATTTGGATTGGCTAGAATTTTGCTCTGAAAGAATCCCATTGCAGCAGAGGAGCCATGGACAAAACGTTGTGGTCCTTCTCTAGGGAAGTATTCGCCATAAAATTATTTGGGGTATTTGACACTCAGTGATGTGTGCTGGCTTGAGTTCTGCTCTCAGAGCATCCATCTTTCACTCTAATGCAGTAGAGGACCAGTGGACAAAACCACATGTTGTCCTTCTCAAGGGCAATATTCACCAAAATGTTTTTGTAAGTCAGTGCCTAAAACAACTGAGCAAGGGCCTGTGCCATTGGCCTTAGTTTGGGATCAGACTGACATACGTTTGAGACGATTCAGAATTAATTGACAGGTGCATTTGACTTGCTGCTACCCTCCTTCTGACCTGCTTTAGTTTGGCCACTCTGGTTAAATCAAGCAACAGTACTGCTAGGCAAGAGGCGAGGGCTGCTGGTAGTCATAAAGCTCACTTCCAGTAGTGAAGTTAAGAGGGTGGATAAGGTAAACATCATTCATATGTGCCTAATTCTGAGTAAAATACAGCCCCAAATGTATTATCTAGATAGTATAATGTCATCACATTTATCGTCATTGTGCCAAATGTATAGATTAAGGCACCTCGCCTTATAGCAGGTGGTGTATTCTCCAGAAGCTAGAAATATATGAAGGTGATACTCCAAAGAACACTTATTTTGTATTGTTTTTGGATAGAGTAGAATTTGACCTTTTTTAAATTGCTGTAACCACCTATTACCGCCTATAACTAAGACAGAAAGTGAGTGTAAATCTTCCTAAGGAGATATAGAGTAATAGAAAACTGTCAAAGGTTCTAACTAGGGTTGCACAGATACCAAGTACAGTACTCGGTACAAGTACGAGTACATGTACCGATACTTTTGAGCTCCAGGACTAGACTGGAGAAAAATTCAAAAATTAGGAGGCAGCTGTCATTTGTAAGGAGCAGACGGAGCTCCTGGGATTTGTACATCTCTGTTTTAATACACGATTTTGTTTTTATAAATATAAATAAAGGGATGCACAGATACCAGTTTTGCGAGTACGAGTACTGGTACTTGCCGAGTACTTACAAGTATGAGTACTGATACATTTTTGTTTATTGTCATGTGACAGTTTTTCTAAAACAATATCGACTAATGATTTCAGGACAGTGGTGGAGTGCCAGAGCCAGGTCCCAGCTGCAACCGCTGCCACCCTGGTAGTTCTCCTGAAAATGCACTATCGGCACTGGTACTCGAAAGTATCTGTGCATCCCTAGTTCTAACTATTCCCTGTATACCCTTGTTGAAGAGATTTCCCATTACTTCCTGTCCGGGTGACCAGTCAAGATATAAAGGGCTGTCTCAGGTCTTCAAACAGGAGTAAACGCTTAAAGTGTAGGTTTTATTATATCTACGTTTTGGTGGGAGATACTTTGTGGCCTTCACAAAAAAAGTATTTCAAGGAAGCCCTCCAGTTAAACAAAAATAAATAATTTGTAAAGAAGTCATAACGATAGCAGTTTGGCTGTAAAACCTGTTGTTCTCTGTGCGACCATTCCTTGGTTCCGACATTGCCAATATGGCAGCTTTACCCTAAAGAACTGCTCCAGTTTTTTCCACTATGCTAATTGCAAATCAGCTCTGCTTTATTTTCTGCCATGACATAGAACTTTTTCATAAACGTCTGTACCCATTACGGAATGTGCTTTATGTTTATTTTATTTAATTATTTACTTTTACTTTATTTGTTTTGGTTCTGTGCTGGGCCCATCCCAAAGTATCATCTGCATTTTATGAGAACTATCTATCACTTCTGCTTGTGAAAGTCCAACGTTATTAAAAACGTTATCAGTAATTTGGTATTATTGCCATCAATTTCTGCCTTACAAACAGCACCTTTAATCATTGCAATATGCCAGCATGACTCCTTGGTTCCACTCGCAAGTTTATAAAAGCCTCTTTGGTCATAATCAGACGTTATGCTTCTGTGGCCGTCTTTGACCCATCTTTGGGTCTATTGACTGAGGAAATGATGTAAAATTGGAAGAAGAAAGTTGCCTTTAATGAAAAACATTGATATTGTTGATAATAATAACCAGACAGCAGTGAAATCACATGTGGCCCTTGAAATGATTGTGTAAGCTTGTAACAGGTCATGGGAACACAGAATTTGGCTTCTATCGGAAGGAAGATCTAATAAGCGACCTTTTCTGGAAAGGTCATCAACGTATCAGACAAGCGAGAGGGAATGGAGGAGTGACAGCACAAAAGCTCATTTGAGTGAATTATTTGTGTTGATTGGTGAACCTGGATCAGATTTATTACTGTCTCTCAAAGGACACGGATCTTCAAGGTAAAAAGAAATTCATTTTGTACGAGGGTTCTCTCTCTATTGACCTGTGCTAAGCATTATCCAAGCTCCTTCTGTACCAGAGGATAAAAATATTTGAGTTCAATGGAATATCTGTAGGCAGTACATGAAAAGAGTGCAGAGATTAACCCCCACCATGTATTATTAAAGTAAAATTCGAGTTTTGTTGCACAAAAAATAGTCCTCTTCAGGTCTATGTATTGCAAAAGTAAATATTGTTTTTGGATTATCACATGTTTCTGATCTGTAGATACCGAGATAAGGACTGATAGCGCACTTACTGAAACAACGAAAAACTAAATGTGGGTTTTACAGTACATACACTTTAAAGGGACAGTTGTACCTTTAACTTTTGCTGAATCCACCCACCTGCCTAAGATAAACTACACTAACTTATCCCCTCTACTTACCTTAATTCCCAAACTACGGCCAAAGAAACTTTCAAACAACGGAGACATTATGGTGGTTAGAAGTAGTTAGCAGTCGTGGCCTGTTGCTCTGGAGACTGGAGTTGAAACACCAGGGATACAATCTGCATAGAGTTTGAAAATTCTCCATGAGGATCTCATATCCCTGCACAGTGCAGGAGCGTTTTTTTAAGATCTTCAGTTTTCTCAGAAGCAGCAGTGAGGCTCGTAAATTCACTGATGCCTACGGGAACAGGTTGGAAGTCAAGTTCTAAGTTTAGTATCTTTGTCTTTTTTGCTAATGTTTTTTTTCCAACATCTAGAGATTATGCACTTGGGAGTAGGAAATGAGAAAATAGACAATTTCCCATGAAAAGTCTGATTTAAAGGGTGTCTATGGTCAAAAATGAAAAATAAATCTGTGTTTCTATATTGAATTTCCATAAGCTCTATCCCACTCCCAGTAACCATATAGATGTAGATGTTTATGTAAAATTATTTATTGAAGATGTCCATAGGAAGCACTTCTTTAATGCACTGACACAGGTTCACTCTGCCCTGTGAATATGCACTTCTTTGTTTCACAACTATAACTAAGTCTGCCGCCTGAACTACAACTCAATGTCTGAACAATGTAACATCATCATTGCTTTCTGGATGCAATGCATGATGAGATATGTAGCCTTGAGAAGTCGAGATGGCATCACATCAAGCAGCAAGTAAATAGGTGCAAAGCACACTGGGAATCCACAACATTGTTGAAAGTGATGGACAGGTGGAAGGCAGCACTCACTAAATAATAGGGATTTTTTTCTAGTAAGCTTTGATCGCATTATAAAAAACAACTCTAGTATGTATTCCTATTACAATGCTGATATATAGATTTGGATAGATATATACATTTGGATCAAATTATTGGGAAAAAGCATATTAAGCATTCCTACTTTTATTTGGCAAGAGGACAGTAAGGGTCATTATGAAATATCGCCATGTAAAGACATATGTAATTAAAGTGTAAATGGTCTATTTATGACAAGTCCCTTTTAACAAGAACTTGAGTAAATATTGAGGCAATTGCATACATTTGGGAAAGTCATAAACTTCTGTTTCATGCAGAAGGAACATTAATTTTAGTCGTCCTTTTTTATAGCTAGAAAATACCCTTAAAAGGGATTTTCACCTTCACATGACTTCATTCTGTTTCTTTGTACGTCTTGCACATTTCACTACATACTTTCCTTCGTCTTTTGCCTTGTACATTCTCCTTTTATAGACTTTACTAAAAATTGTGAACCTTCCCTTCCCTGCTGATGAAGGAGTTAAAGCGGACCTTTACCACCTTTAATTAAAAATCAGCATGCAGCTCTGCCTCTGACATGAAATCATCTTACATTCATTAGTTAAACAGTTAAACAAATATTTCTTTTCTTTTACTTACAGTTACTCTTTTCCCACTTCCTGGTTAAGGGAGTCACTGGTGATGTAGTCCTGGCCTCACAGATGCTTCCCGGGAAGGCTACATCACCAGTGCCTTCCTTGGAAATCTCGTCTCTAACTGCAAAATCTTGCAAGATCTCGGGATATGGATTGTCAAATGTTCCAGGAGTCAAATCTGTTTGTAGATTGCCATTACTAAACAATTTGTGAAGGTGCCTTTGTTTTCATTTTTAAGAAAAGGGTATGGTTCCTTTTTAATGCTTGTTTAGTCAAGGGGATGACCTAACAGATGAGGTCACTACAAATCCCATTAGGCGTTGCAAGACTCTTGACAGCCACATGCATGCATGCCAGGGGCAGATGCATGATGGGATTTGAAGTTTCACTACTGCAGGAGGGCCAGATTTTCCTTACCCCTGGTCTGGTACCTCCTTATCCCTATTGAGTGTATTGCAAAGCAAATTTTCTCCTCGTGTCATTTGACTTAGGGCCTCTTCACATCATAGCATTGCACTAAAGGCACGGTATCCTTGCATTTAACACATGCTATTGAACAGCTCAATGCACCACACGCTAGGTGTGCTGTGTGTTGCATTCTTTGCTGTCAGAATGGCACCCCACCGCACCTCCTTAATGTGCATGGCGTTGTCATGTGGTGAAAAATTGTAGTGCATTAAATGGCAACGCAGCACACCTAAATAGCGTACGCTAAAGGAACAGATACCATGCGTTTAGCACAATGCTGTGGGATAAATAGGCCCTAAATCACATGTTGCCAGCTAGAACCTCTGCAAAGAATACGCATAGCTCTTGTATTTAGACAATATTTATTTAGACCAAAGATCCATTCATCAAGTACTATCAATAGAAGACATCGGTCTTGCATTTGTATATAAGGGGGAGACTCCTATAAATTGCTAAACTAGGGGACCCCATTGAGATAATGTATTTGTATTTTTTCACAGTTAATGTTTCTGTAAACACAGACGTAATTATACCATTCCAAGTGGGTGATAATTATTTGATTTAAACGGCAACAACCACTCATCCAGTTCCTATTAACCATAACACATTGTTAGATCAATGCTGTCTGCATCTTAAAATAGGATATGCTCATTAGCATTGTCATCTCTGAATCCATGTATGAAATTCCATTCATTTATAAGCTTTTTCCTTATATATCTTGCCGATTAATTATTCTATCAATGCCGTACTGTGAGAGCGCTAAAAGATTACATTAAATCAAATTGTCAGGTTATCAATAGAGGGGAATCAGATGAGACAAGAGACAGTAAGCTTTATACGAGGGGTTAAACGGGATCTTTAGCCTTTACTCATTAGATCTGTCACTATTTGCTTATTAAATGTGTGTCATTTATTAACTTTTTGGCGAATGAATTATTTTGTCAATTTCTGCAATAAAAATGATGGAGGGCGAGATTAAATTCCATCCATCGGAGGAGGCAGAGCACTTATTGAGGCAGATGTTATTACCAATCCTAATCACATCTTGTGCTGCCGAACCCCTCCGCTACTTCTCCACTTTGGAGAAATATTGGTGTGAAATAATTTTTGTCTGACCTTTAAAAAATGTCCTCTTTCGTGGTGTTCGGATGGCGGATTGCAAAAAGTGCAGGGCTTTTTGCGCTCTCCTACCGATCTTGGCTTTTCCAACTGAGAAAGTACTTAACTGACTTTCAATAACTTCTCACATATGTTATATTTGACAAAGGTCAAGCAACACATAGAGTGGGTAGTGGGACATAAATCAGAATTCCTTATTCACATAATATCAAAGCTATTTGTTGGAGAAATAAAAGGTAACGTGTATGTTGTCCATCCAGGGCTCATACTTACCTTCATTGTGCTCCCCTATCTTTCCATTTATCTGTCAGGCCAGGTGAATAAGGTCTGTTTAATATCTGATTAGAACACAAAACGGAGGTGCCACCAAATTAATTCCAAAGGAGTAACAATATAGGTAACAATGAAAGCATCAAAATGCCAACGCGTTTCAGGGGCAAACACAGACCACCTTCATCAGGGCTCGAGGTATAATTCAAAAGGGGAATCCCTTGGGGAATGGACTCAGGAAAGTTACAATGATAGTTACCACAAATACAATGGCACGTGCAGCTGTCAGTAATTAAGAGGC
This sequence comes from Nanorana parkeri, assembly GCF_000935625.1. NCBI lineage: Eukaryota > Metazoa > Chordata > Amphibia > Anura > Dicroglossidae > Nanorana > Nanorana parkeri. The sequence continues at coordinate 205,192 of NW_017307103.1, forward strand.
TTAGGCTTTGTTCATTTGAGCTTATACAGGACTAAGGACCTGCTCTACATTCCTATGTGAATGCATTAAGTTCTAGCAATTGGCTGCTTAGGTACCCAGTACAGGTAGGCAAAACCTATATGGGAACTGCATTAGCTGTACAGCCATTTATGTAATTTACTGCATCTAATCCCAAAAACTAAAAATATAATTGCAATTTACCACTCCATAGATGTTTTTCTTTTCAGTTTTTGTTCCTTTGTTTTCACCTGGTGATAGCACTTCCTGATCTAGGGTTTCAATGCTTACTTACTGTACTTAATTTGTGGAAGTGTTTTATGACTACAGAACACCTCCCGCTTTCCTCTTCTCCATATCATAGAGGTAGGTGTTCTGTTCCTGATAACATTGTTTGAGAGAAACAATGCAGAGTGCACAGGACAGCACCAGATTTCTGGTAGAATCACAGTTATATTTTACACTTTGCAATTTGAATTTAAAAAGTGAAGATTTGTTATATGGAGGATTTAGAAATGTTATTTGTGCCTAATCAATAACCTGGAAAATGGTATATTTTGTCTTGAATTGCTTCTGGAAAATAGCAATGCTGTTCATAGTATTTGAAGGTATATTGGCACTCCAGTGCCTAATACAGGTCAAAAGGCAGTTAAGTTAGCCCTCTGAAGTTTTCCTCCGGCACATTAGCACATTATGGCCAACTTACCATGTCAGCGATCCCCTCCAGTGTTGCACTGTCCGTAATCCCTTCCATTGCTGGCTCTTCTTTGCTCGGTTTTCCAGGTTCAGCCTCTTTGGCCTCTTGATAGTCTACTACAAGTCAAAGCAGAAGTTAAGTTACGTAAGCCCTCCAAAGTTTTTTTCCAGCATATTAGCACATTATGCGCTGTTCACAATCCCCTCTGTCAGGGACGCTTCCATCTTCACTTGCTCTTCTTATGGGTTCAGCATCTTTGGCCTCTTCATCGGTGGGGCCTACTACAGGTCAAAGCAGAAGTTAAGTAAGCCCTCCAAAGTTTTTCACCAGCAAATTAGCCCGTTATGACCAACTTACCTTGTAAGTGATTCCCGCCTGTCTGTAAATCCCCTCCATTGCTGGCTCTTCCATCTGTGCCTGGTCTTCTTCCAGGTTCAGTGTCTTTGGCCTCTTGATAGGCAGGGCCTACTACAGGTCAAAGCAGAAGTTAAGTAAGCCCTCCAAAGCACTTTAGGGCTGACCTACCTTGTAAGCGATCTCCTCTAGTGCTGCGCAGTCCGCAATCCCCTCCATCATAGGCACTTCCATCTGCACCTGGGTTCAGCATCTTTGGCCTCTTAATAGGCGGGGCTGGCATGCGCACTTAATGCACATTAAAAAAAATTGCTGATAGGTAGGTAGGCCTTTTTTATGGCAGAAGAGACTTACACACTCTGCACTGCTATAAAGAAAACCTGTCTGTCAGCAGTTTTTTTTTTTTTAAACTTCACTTTCACTTTAAGCAAACGGTTTAGTTACCAACTCAACCCCAGCCTGGTGACTGAATGGCAAAGAGTATAAGTTCACTGAGAAAGTCATTTTTCTGGCCTCTCTTTCTGTTAGCAATCCCTCGTTGTGAGATTGACTGCACTGTTTGATGCAATTGAGACATCCCTTTAATTCTCACATTGCTAGCCTTCCCTCACTCAATCTTGCTGCCCAGGGGATTCCAAGCCATTTTACTTACTTGTACCAGCATTATTTAAGAATACCTGCAATTTTTTTTTAATACATAGCTGAATTTGTTGTTTTTGCCTGGAAATAGACTGTAATAAGCCAGTTCAAAGAGCACTAGTTATATGCAGAATTCAGTGATCCCTAGCTAAGGAATTTGATTGCATTTGCATTGGTTTAGAATTAGCTCAGTTTGAATAAGCAAGACTGATGATTAATTGCTTGCTATGGGTCAGTGTACTTTGCCTTATGCTTTTTTCTTATTAAAGGGAATGTGGAGTGGTGTTGTACATATCGTTTTGTCTCTATTATTGTCAAGCCTAAAATTTTTTAACATTGCATATTAATATTTTGTATTTTAATACAACAATCACATGTATCTCCTTTTCTCCCTATCTGAAAAAAGCTGTTGTTTACAGAGCTTGATAGCTCAGTCTGAGCTTCATATACACAACTGGGGGAGCAGTTACTACAATAAATAAGTCAGTGGAATAACTTCTCTCCCTCCCTCTGTATAGATAACGCATAGTGCTCTGGGAATTCTTTGCCATTTATTAAATGTTTATCTGCAAAACAAAAATCTTTATCGTATTAAATAATTGCCTCTGCATGCGATTATCACTGGTTTTAGTAATAACTTATGTAATAACTAGCTCTGAAAGTCTAGTAAAAATAATGGCAAGCAGATATTCAAATGTACAACTTAATAAAACATTTGTTTTGGTAAAAGAAAGTTATTTTTTTAATCATCAGACAAATATGACCAAGCACTGTTTATTATGATTGACATAAATCAAGAGTCCCCATCCTCCCTTACATTAGCGTGCACCCCCCTTACCCTTACTTGTGTTGCTGCCGGGCAGAAGCTGAGAAGCAGAAAGTGCAGGGTCTGGAGGAGGACAGGAGTCAGCTTCCGGAGTCTGCTAAATGCTGAGATCAGGAAAGGCGGAGACGATGGGGTTCTGCAGCTTCACAGAGAGGCATAGGGTCTGTAGGAGGAGTTTTGTCCTCTTCTCGGCTGCCGACTGCTGAGACAAGGTGGGAGCAGAGACAAGGGGGGTGCCGCAGCTGCAGGAGAGGTGCACGAGCCATATTTAATGGCCTGGCAGCCGGATTTGGCCGGCAGGCCAGGTGTTTGATATATGTCATAGAGTGTTACATTGTGCAGAAGTTTGTAGTATGTGGTGTGCCATTACATATGCAGCAGTCAGTGGAAATTGCGCAGTTACATTGCTGGTGGTCCATAAATTAGTGCGTAGGTGCAGTGGCAGTCAGTGGAAAATTGCTGACATTCAACACACAAAAATACACAGCGTTGCAGCACAAATAGCAGAAAATTTTGTGTGCAAACATTTGTTACACAATATGAGCTGTATTGTACCCATCATATGCTTATATTTGCAAAGCGGAGAATTGACTTCTATGAAGTATTACATTTTCTTTGAAAATTGTGATGCAACCCAAGAAATATAACTCTGGAAACACTGATGTTTTATTATCTTACAGCCTTGTGCTTTTACATATCGCCAGGAGCACTTTGGTGGTTTGTGATACTATTGTAGAAAGTGTGTTAGTCCCTTGACATATGTTGTTCAGTGCTTGAAATCACATATTCAACACTTAAAGGAAAAAACCTTTGGGGCCATTAAAGCAGTTTATTTACAAATGTTCAGTGCTTTTAGACATGCTACCAGCCGCAGCTAACTCCGATTATTATGAGGCATTTTCAAAATTCCCTTATTACTCCTATACTTTCCTGCCTGGCTGATCGAGTAAACTGCTAATAAAATATGCATTACAGACAAAATGGTGCAGTGAACCTGATAAGACACTAGAAAATGAGCTTCAAAGTGAATAGAACACCTTAAAATGAAACCGTGTCATATGTATTTAAATATAATGTACTTTAGGCAAGAGACAATTTTCTGTTTTTTTGTTGAAGGGGACCTCAAATCTCTGGCTTAATCATAATGTATTGAGTATTGCCGTGAGCTTCAAGGCTCAGCCATCAAATTGGGATTCCAGGCCAAAAGGAGATTCTTGTGACCCAATGCTACTGATGTCTTGTCAACTGGGAAAAACTACAAGAAAGAGACTACTTCCTGTTTAAAAGGAGCCTGCTGAGAAGAATACGTGGTCTACCATTGCTGATCTCTTTGTAAACTGCTTATTGGCTGGAACATATAGAGTATAGAGATCAGGAGGTCTGACTTGACTGTGCGTTCCTTTTTTCCAGATCAGTAACTTGGGGCCTGTTCACACAAGCCGGCACGCGTTATGCTCCGGTATAAATTGTGTCCACATTGGTAGGGGCAGTGCGATGTGTTGTTACAATTAATTGCACTCTTTACTCACAAAATGGCATTTCATTCAACTTTGCACAGCACCATACTGTGATGAGCTGTGGTAACATGCATTGTGCTGCGTTACATTGCAGACATGCTGCATTTCTTGCATGCCACACCACTGCACATGCATAATGTAAACAGGGCACTTAGAAAACAGTTGCTTTCTATGTGCCCTTGCATTGAGCCTGCCTTGATCAATGTTTATGAACGCAGCTCATCTCTCCTGGTGTAAACAAGCCCTTATAGTATCTATCAACTATATGGCCAGGAAAACCAGCATTTTCACAAGGAGGTCAGCAATTTCAGCCCACATTTTTCTTTTGATACAAGCTTCCTTTAAAAGTGAACTGTTAACAAACCTCCCCAGTTCTAATGGAGCATAGGTCGAAAAATGCATCAGCAGAGGTTCACTGAAAACTGCAGTAGATCCTGAGTTGTGATGAGCTTGGGCTTGATGTGTACCCACCTGAGTTCGCCTATGGCTGCTCAGAACTGTTATAGCCACCACCTGCACCTGGCCACATCAGTTGCAAAGAGGTTCATTACCCTCCCCACAGCTACATCACAAAGGGTGTGGAATGCCCCTGCTGGAATTGCTGTCACTGTCACCACTGATTGGGCCAGGAGAGGGAAGAGGCTTGGCCGAATTCAGTTGAACTGGTTCACAACAAGCGTAGGCTCATCGCTAATCCTTAGTGGCTGAAGTTATATGAGGTTATTTATCTGTAATATTCAAGCTTTGTGGCCAAGCCACCTCCTAAAATAGAATATACACGGTTAGAATTTCGAAGGAACAAAATTGAGTTTGGAACACACAAAGTCGTTTGACTTTCTAATCATTGATGGGGTCAAATTGATGTTCGATTTTGACCACAGTAATAAAAAATAAGAAGAAGCATGTTTTAATTTTTTTTTTTTTCGATCGAATGAAATTCTAACAGTAAATGTGGTTTTCATTCGAGAAACTCTCTTCCTTCCAAAATCAAATGTTAAATAGAAAGGAAAATCAAATGAGATTTCCAACGACAATCGCCAAGTCCCTGATGGTATTGAACCTTCCAACCGATTTTTTCGTGTGAATGTTCGTTCGAAATTCTACCTGTGTATACCCTTCTTAAGCCTCCCTAGTGGCCCTGTAATGTGATTGGCATCATGATTGACCAACAGAAAAGCATGGAAGGAGAAAAGTGTTATTGCCAAGCTCAACTTTTACAGGAAATGTTAGGATTTGTATATAACATAGCATCTATCTCTCAAAGTTTACTGATCGCAGGGGGGTAACCTCTCCAAATGCATTTCCTTTACATGCTCAGTTTGAATTGCGTAGGTTGTCTCAGGTTTATTCAGTCGCAGTTTTATTGCTTTTTTGCTGGGCTGTCTTCATGCACTTTATTTTTCTTTTCTTTTTTTGTAAACAATGAAACTGTCCTTTTTATGATCCAATGTTCTTTTCCTAGTAGATACTACTTCTCAAGCATCCAGTATTTGTGTTAAAAAGTATTCTGAATCTCGAAGTCATTAACACTAAGCTAAAATGGATTTCCCTTATCTTCAATATAGTGGAAGCAGTCACAATGTAGCCTTGACAGGAGTTCTAATCCTTCCATACTTTATCCAAAACTCAAAAAAATAAAATTTTTACCTGTACATATACAGTAATTTAAAGTAGTATTATTTTTTCAATAATAAATATGCAGATCAAACAATATTAAATTGCCCAGCAAAATATTTCTGCCCAAGCACGTACAGTCATCATGTTTCTAAACAGTTGGCTCCAACTTTCTCAGCTCTGCTTCCCTGAACGTCCTGTCCTGTACAGGATCACAAGGGTCAAAGCAGTCTGCAGCAGCTTTCCATCTTCTAGAATTGAGACGGGAGGAAGGAGTGAGGAGCAGAGGAGTACCTTGTCTTGCTGAGCGTTTGTTTTTGTGGAGACCCACACAGCTTACTAGCACACACAAGGGTGGCTCCATAGCACGCTGCAGGGAAAAGGGAGCCAACCTAAAACAGGGGGCCAGCTGATTCTGCAGGAAACAAACATTTTTAAACATCAAGAAGCAGCATCATTGTAGGTGATTTAATCAGTATTTGAAATAGCTTTAAAGCCTTTTGACATTAATATCACTAAGTGATATTTCATTACAATACCTGATGATCCAGCAACGGATGTCCTTTTTCAGTCACATTCAGTTATGGAATGACAACTGTCTCAGAATCTTTCTCCAATGTTGTCACCAGGGCCGGATTTGCCACAAGGCCACTGAGGCCCGGCCTTGGGGCGGTAGGGAGCAGAGGGGTGGCAGGGAGCAGAGGGGTGGCAGGGGTGTGGTTAGTTGTTTTCTACATTTAGCCCTGCTTTGGAGAAGCAGGGCTAAATGTAGAGCGGGAAAGCTGCTCGGTCGTTTACAAGTGATCTCGGTGATGTTGCCAAGATCACTTATAATAAGGCTGCAGCCGGTCCGTCCTAAATAAGAAAAAAAAAAAAAAGAAATCATTCAAATAAAAAAGGTGCTTAAAAAGAAAAAAATTATAAAAAAATAAGTAAAAAATAATAGGATACAAAATTATAACTAAAAAAAGTAAAAGATAAGATAAATAAAAATGTGAAAAATAAATACAAATAAAAAAAAAAAAG
>NW_017307103.1:212280-224064 GCF_000935625.1 Nanorana parkeri
AAAAAGAAAAAAAAAAAAAAGAAATCATTCAAATAAAAAAGGTGCTTAAAAAGAAAAAAATTATAAAAAAATAAGTAAAAAATAATAGGATACAAAATTATAACTAAAAAAAGTAAAAGATAAGATAAATAAAAATGTGAAAAATAAATACAAATAAAAAAAAAAAAGTGATGAAAAAGTAAAAAAAAAAAAATAAAGTAAAAAAATTAAAACCAACCCTGCCGCCCCGCCATCTGGTTGCCATTCTCCGGGGGGACAGGTGTTGTTTTTTGGGCAGGGAGGGTGGCGCTTTGAGGAACCTGGCCTTGGGGACGGCAGAGAGAGCTGGCATGATCCACCATTGTCACTACTGGGAAGTCCAGTGCTGGAGTAAGTGCAGGTGGACAGGAAGTGCTTGAAAAATGCTGGAGGAGATCAGCACTGAGATGCAAAAAAACGATAAAAAAGGTGAAAACAGTATTTTATGAAACAAAAAGACAACTATTTATGATACATACAGGGCTATTCACAAAAGGGTGAAGAGTTTGGAGAAGGCAGGAGAAGGGACAATCTAGGACAACATATCTGAACTGGAAAGTGAGCTGAATTGGAGAACTTCTCCAAATCAGCTATTTTGGCCTAGATTTTTCTCTTCTCCTGCCTTCTCCAAACTCTTCACCCTTTTTGTGAATAACCCTTATAGTGTATATCAAAGTAAATGTCATCTACTTAGGGTTTAAATCTACTTTACAGTGATGATTTTTTTTTGTTTAACACCTACAATTGAAAATAGAAGTTTTCTAGACAGTTTAGGTTTTTGTTATCAGGTTGACAAAGTAATCAGCCGAGTTAGTCTGTAAGTAACTCTAATTCCAAACATTCTGCCACTTTCTTATTGAAAGTAAGAAATAATTATTTTTTCTTTTCAAAGTTATCAAAGTGATGGTATTCTTGCCATGCTTTATTTCTACCACACAGCTCTTTCAGTCATTTAGCTATTACGATATTACTGCACCTACTCATGACAGTCCTTCAATCACACAAAGCAAAACTTGACAGCCGCTTAAATCCCTAAAGACCTAACTAGCAAAAAGGAAAAGTGGACATGGGAATGCTGTCCAGATAGCTAAAACCAACAAACCTAGTGGAAGGATAATGAAACACAACAAAAAATGTAATATTTTGCACCTTAGCAGTCCATAGATATGGTGGCTGCATTAGTTTTATTTTTTAGCAAGAACAGAAGATACCTATTGATCTTGCCAGAAATACAGTGTTCTTGTTTCTGCCTGTGAGTTGAACTGAATGCAAAACAATCTTATCTTCCTTCTGTCAACTACTAATTGCGCCATCTTCCATGTAATGGAGATAAACAAAGACACGTTTAAACTAAAGTCCGAGTGACTACCATGGCTTCCTCTATAGAAACAGAGTAGGAGAGAGCCACCCAGTAACTGGAAGTGTGACAGGCTTATCACAGTGAACTGGCCTCCCGCCTTTGTATTGAGGAGGCAAGTCGAAGCCAACAGGATTTTAATTCCTATGACCAGGTCGTTAAACAAATTGGTCCTTAAAGTGACATTAAACCCTCAGATTTTTTGACATAAACCAATACTGTAATGTGTGCCTTACTGTAATCCATGGTTGTTTCCCTTCTCTTTGCTGCTCTTCCTTTTAAATCCTCATGTCTTCTCATGCTTGGGGAGAACTTCCCTTTTTGGCTCAGAGCCTCTTCCTGTAGTGCTGGCTCAGGCTACAAAGCCTATAGAAACCTATACACAGACACTATGGGGGTGATTTACTAACCTAAACACACGCACGCACCAGGTGCGTGTGATTTTTACACAGCAAAGCGTATTTATCAACCAAAAAGTCTCTATAAGCATGTTTCCACTAATGCCATATATGGAAAAATCCTGCACATGATGCATATATAATGCTGCTTCACAGTTTAGACAAAAATGGTTAGCTCATGCATTTACATTCCTGCATTCATCAACGCAAGCAACACAATGTAGAGATAATTTACACAACATCACCTTGCAATTCAGGGCAGGGCTTTGCACAACACACCTGCTGGGTGTGTACACACTACAAAGGTGTTTAGATTCCACCCATAGATCATGCTGGGAGGGAACACACTACAGAGGTGTATACATGTTCGTGGTGTGTTTATAAGGTTAGTAAATCAACCCCCATGTATCCATTTCTGAGACAAGGCAGTCTGCTGCAAAACAGAAGTTCTGCCCAGCATGAGAACAGATACAGATTTAAAAGGAAGAGCAGAAAAGAGAAGGGAAACAACCATGGATTACAGTAAGGCGCACATTACAGTATTGTTTTATGTTAAAAAATCTGAGGGTTTATTGTCACTTTAAGCGAGGAACTGTATACAGTACTGTACTGCATTAGTACAGTACTGTATAGTGTTGCAGATGTACAGTACTGAACAGCGTACTGTAAATCGTGCAATAAAATACTTACTGAGACCCGCAGTGGAGAACGGAGTATAGCACTTCCGCCGGCGAGACGTCGCACTGCCGCTGTCACGTTCCCGCACTTAAGGTCGGAGGGCTGGTCGTAAGTGTGAGGGGTCGCAAAACAGGTAAGTCGTAAAGCGAGGAATGTCTGTAGGTATTTTTCTAATATGGTTGAAAATGTATGTCCAGCGCCTCACACCTACCGTTTTGGAGTTGACGAAATAACTGTTTGCCACTCCAAACTAAAATAAACATTTCAGCCAGGATCCCACTTAAACATTTCTGTGATTTAGGATTTGACATTGTAAGGTATCGATATACTGTATGTGGACGAGTCACTGCAACAAAATGTATTGAATATGAAAACATGAATTTTTGTTCTATGAATTTAAATTATGTTTTAATATAGAACCTTCCAAATGATCTCATCATAAACAGCAATTACATAAGGTAGTAGACTGAATTTGTTTTGTTGTTAGCTGTGGGAAGGCAGCCAAGGAGTTAATTTTATTTCGAAAGGGAAAAAAGGCTACTTGGAGCCCTGAAAGTCCTCTTTTGAACACATTCTCCTCCTCATCGCCATTCATAGTCATAATGACATTGAATCAACCCTTGTTTGCTAAATGCCTCTTTACTCAGCACATTTAATGAAAATTGCGGTGAAACAAAACACAGTGTCCTTATATTCTTAATCACATGTACAATGCTTTTTGCTTTTACTGACTAGATACAAGAAAGGTAATAAAAATCACCTGTGATATCTTAAAGGGAAAATCCATCTTTATAAAATAAATGCACATGTCTTCTTAAATGAAAGAAATTAGCATTTAAAGGTTAGTAAATCAACCCCCATGTATCCATTTCTGAGACAAGGCAGTCTGCTGCAAAACAGAAGTTCTGCCCAGCATGAGAACAGATACAGATTTAAAAGGAAGAGCAGAAAAGAGAAGGGAAACAACCATGGATTACAGTAAGGCGCACATTACAGTATTGTTTTATGTTAAAAAATCTGAGGGTTTATTGTCACTTTAAGCGAGGAACTGTATACAGTACTGTACTGCATTAGTACAGTACTGTATAGTGTTGCAGATGTACAGTACTGAACAGCGTACTGTAAATCGTGCAATAAAATACTTACTGAGACCCGCAGTGGAGAACGGAGTATAGCACTTCCGCCGGCGAGACGTCGCACTGCCGCTGTCACGTTCCCGCACTTAAGGTCGGAGGGCTGGTCGTAAGTGTGAGGGGTCGCAAAACAGGTAAGTCGTAAAGCGAGGAATGTCTGTAGGTATTTTTCTAATATGGTTGAAAATGTATGTCCAGCGCCTCACACCTACCGTTTTGGAGTTGACGAAATAACTGTTTGCCACTCCAAACTAAAATAAACATTTCAGCCAGGATCCCACTTAAACATTTCTGTGATTTAGGATTTGACATTGTAAGGTATCGATATACTGTATGTGGACGAGTCACTGCAACAAAATGTATTGAATATGAAAACATGAATTTTTGTTCTATGAATTTAAATTATGTTTTAATATAGAACCTTCCAAATGATCTCATCATAAACAGCAATTACATAAGGTAGTAGACTGAATTTGTTTTGTTGTTAGCTGTGGGAAGGCAGCCAAGGAGTTAATTTTATTTCGAAAGGGAAAAAAGGCTACTTGGAGCCCTGAAAGTCCTCTTTTGAACACATTCTCCTCCTCATCGCCATTCATAGTCATAATGACATTGAATCAACCCTTGTTTGCTAAATGCCTCTTTACTCAGCACATTTAATGAAAATTGCGGTGAAACAAAACACAGTGTCCTTATATTCTTAATCACATGTACAATGCTTTTTGCTTTTACTGACTAGATACAAGAAAGGTAATAAAAATCACCTGTGATATCTTAAAGGGAAAATCCATCTTTATAAAATAAATGCACATGTCTTCTTAAATGAAAGAAATTAGCATTTATAATTTTTTTGCATTGGAGCCAGGAAAGCATTGTAACCACAATCACTGGATTGGGGATGCAATATTCTGGCCACTGCAGACTGTTCCTCCTGTCCATGTCCGTATTGGGGAATGGACATTCAGTAACATGGGCGGGGGGAAGAATGAATGGACTACATGTGCGGTGGCGTCACTGCACTTATGTTCCATCGAGAACGACAAGTCCCTCTGCCGCAGTGATTTCTCCATTCTCAGATGCTGTCAAAGAATCTTTTAATGGATGAAGCGGCTGTGTGGGTGGAGCAAATTAAAGAATGAACACAAGCCTGAGGGGAAACCCCACGATTCAGGTAAGTGGGGTTTGTTATATGACCATGTTTCATGTTACATCTGGAATATGGGTGTAACAATAAACACTGTCAGAAAGGTAAACTTTAAAGGGAATGTAACTTTTTTAAGAATAAAATGTTATTGGTACAAACAATGGGTAAATAACAATGATTGTACAGAAGAAAGGCAATGTCGACATATTTAAGAATATTACAGAAACCTGGAATTCATTCCTGTGGGATGTGAACTTTTGATCCAGACTTATATGGGGGATAATACAGGCAGTCAATTGTCAAACCATCAGAAACAAGAAAGAGGCAAGAGAGCAAGGAGAGAAAGGGGACAGGAGATGGGGTCAACACTGGGGCGGGTAGTGTGCATGACTTTGTGGAACACAAACCACATTGTGACACAACATGAGACTGCATTTAAGAAGAGTCAAGGAAAGCCAGTCTTGGACAGTGGAACCATGGGGCTCCTTACTGACCTGAATCAACTTGCCGTGAGTGATTTAAATGCCTTCATGTCCATAAGTAGAACCCAGGGGCTCACAGAGCTGTGTCCTAAGTATTATGGATGTAGGCTGTCAGGGTTATCATCCATATCAGTGGGCAGAGTTCAGCAACCCGGTCATTAAGGTGAAATACAGTGGTGGTGGACCTCCAATGCCTATAGATTATGGTGCAAATTGCTGCGACGAATAAAGGAAGCAACAGCTTGGAGATCACGGCTTATGATCCTGGAGGGATAGTCAGTAAGGCAATGTTTTGGGGATGGTAATCCCAGCGACCTGTTAGTATATAGCAAAGACCTTTTCCCATAGAAGTTTAATGCGTGGGTAGCTCCACCATATATGTAAGAAAGTACCTAGTGGGGAACACACAACACCAACATGTGTGGGTAGTCTGTGGAAAGATTTTATGTAGAGTATACAGGCATTTATACCAGCAGGTCAGCCTTTTCAGGTGTAACTGGGTTTTTGTTTCTAAGTGGCAAAATAATATGGGCTTGTAGCATATATCATATTAAACAGCAAGTTGTAGTGCAGTGAGATAATGTTAGTTGGCCCAGATGTGCCCTGACATAGCGTCCCAAAGGGAGAGCACAGGTAGTGTAAAGGGCTGGACTTCTTTAAGGAGCTGTAAATACCTCAACATTGAATATATTGGAGCCATCCATGGGATCGGGGTGGGTTTGGGGTTGTGAGGCTGGAAAGGAGTCTGAGGCCTCCCGGGGTCAGGGCCTGGTGAATCGGTGATAGTTCAGTTAATTTCTATTGAAGGAAAGTTGGGTTCTGAAATGCCAGATTGTCTATATTAGGAGTCATCAGTTCGATATATAAGGAGATTTAGTCGAGCGGGTCCTTCAACAATAACAAAAGGGAAGAGAATGTGAGTGCCGCTAGGCAGATGGGGGAGCCAAGCAAGGGAGTATGGAAGTACCAGGGATGTATGTTTTCTTATGGAATGTATAATCTTATTATTGCCTTTTTAGATGTACATTAAAAGCTGAACTCCAGGCAGATGAAAAGGCACAAATAATGCAGTTATGGAATACTGGGGATATGCTTGGATGGAGAAAAGCACAAGTAGCCATTCAGGTGTGCTGCAGTGCAAGGATCCTGCTAATGGAAGGAAAGAGCTAAGTGACGGAGCTAAGCTCATCATAGTGCTGCTTCTCCTTTTACTGTTCAGTCACAGGGTGGCGGTGGGAAGGTGACCCATAAGTGAAACTGCAGCAGAGATATGTCAGGTCCCCACCCCTGCCAGGCAAGACTGTGCTGTGTGTTTTAATAAGGAGTTTTAAAAAATGCCTGTGCCAGCAAACATAAAAAAAAGAACAGCAGCTCGCTAAGTAATGAAATGTGCATTTGCCAAACAAAGCAGCACCTAAAAAGCAAACTAGTATTCTGTGCTATCAGAGCAAAACAGTCAGCACATGTACTGGTATTTATCACCAGAAACCTTTCAGAAGCTGCAAGAATGTGAAATGACATACATGCACTATGGATGTTTTATTTTCACTGTGCAGCAGTTGTCTTTAATGGCATCAGTATGCATTTCATGTGGTTTTGTTCCTACATCAGATGCACATTTAAAATCCTTAACAGCAGTTAGGTGAAGTAGAAACATTAAAAAAAAACTTATACTTTTATTATAGGGAGGCCACAGCTTTGCCAGCGTACACTCAAATAATGGAGTGCACAAACCCACAGCAAATCAAACTTGTTAGTAAATTCACTGTATGTACAAGTAGTCAGCCGTAAACACCGCGAGGATATGATTTGGTTGTCCTCACGGTATTGATGTTCCGGCCTATGCAAATGAACATTACTAAGGCTGATTGACTAAGAACAATGCACACAATGCATTAAAATATAACTGAACACTAACCTAGACTTTCCCAATCCTGTTAGATCAGGGGTATACAAATTATTATGGAGTCAGGAGCCATTCTGTCCATGCCAGGAACGAGCAGGATTTGTTTTAGGAGTCAGCTCTATTGACAACAACTAGACAAAACCTTACATTTTAAGCACCAGCTGTAAATTTTAAGTAGATTTGGCTACCTGGCTCTTGGGATTTATCCAGCCCTGTGATAGAGACTCTTCCTTCCTGGTCCATTTAATTTTAGTCTTTGAATTCAATACTTACCCTTTTGGCTTAAGAATTTAATGTACTGTGCCAATCCAATGGGCTCCCCTCAGGTGCTTTTGGTTTCTGTGCCTATGCCGTATTGGTGGGTGTATGTCCCTCTCCCTCTTCCAGGATGCCTTGAGCTTCCTGAGGACTCCAAGCTTTAAATGCTGGTGAGCTTTGCATCAGCTTGGAGTCCATAGGGAGCACCCATGATAGGGTGACAATGCTGCTAACGGAGCATTGTCACCCTGGGACCACAAGCCCAAAATCTATTCCTCAGGCAAAAAAATGAAACACTGCAAAACAAAAAGTAGATGGAGAGAATGACACCGCTAAAATGAGTGAAGGGTTAGCTTCTGTTTTATAATTATTTTTCTTTAGATTTAGGTACACTTTAAAAAGAAACTTTACCCGCCCATGGCAAAGTGAAAGTGCCTCTTGATAGCATGCTTCCACAGCAAGATATAATCACACATCAACACTGCCTCCCTGCTCCTTTGGAGCTCTTGCACAATTGCTCTAATGAAGCCTTGCTTCTGGGTATAAGGGAGCATGTGACCACCCTCATGTGACTGTACTTAGGCCTGAGCAGCCAATGGCTAGGCCCAAACACTATCATGTGGCACGGGCAGCAATCTTAGCCAACCAGGAATCCCCACAGCCAGGAGCTTACCCAGGAAGGACTCTTGCAGCAGGGTGGGGGCTAGGGAGACTTGACGAGCAGTGACAGTGAGAAGCATGCAAAAGTATAAAAGTCCTATAAAAAATTAACTCAGGGAAAACAGCAACAATAGCTCAAACTATACGTTCATTACTTTCCTTTCCTTTCCTTTTAATGTTACCTATAATGTTTTAGTTTTTATTTAAACATCCATGTGAAAGCCATTAGCTATTGGTCATGTGCAGGGCTCCCAGACATGAGAGCGTCACCCAATCTGGCCTTTGGGCATTCCAGCCCCGTTTGAACTGAAGATAGTCTCAAAAAGGGAGATGGAATAGGAAATAAATGAATATAATCTGGAGAACTCCATTAGGAAGCATTTAATAATCTGTGCTTTATATGCAGTGGCACACGTCTTCCATTTGCACCCAAATAATTGTCTGCTGGCATAGGCTTTTCCATGAAAGCAGTCACTCTGTTTTATCCTGCGTGAATTACATTAATTTCCCAGAGCGTAAGGCCAGCCGACCCCCACTCACGGTGACGCATGACGAGCAGCATCATGTTATCGCTGGGTCCGTACCTCATCTCCCAGTTATAATGAGCTAAATTTCTGAATCGGCGAAGAAGTCTTTCCTACTTGGCTCCCAGTGAAGATGCTGATCGTGTAACCCGTCGGATTATCCTTTCAGCAATTCACCGCGCGCACGTTCCTAATTAGTGCTAGACTGCTGTTTGATTCTCTTGCTTTATTGCTTTGTGTCGCTCTAATAAGTCTCACTCTCCCCTGCTTGTGTTTGCCATTCCCAGCAGTTGAAATCAGCCTTTTTAATTGCGCGAGCCTAGAAGATGTCTCTCACCGCCTCTGATTATCTCCCTCCCACAATAGAAGTCGGCAGAGCAGACTTTGAGCCCGAGGCAGCTCAGTATCAGGTCTGCGCCATCAAGACTCGCATGAACAGCTGTAGGACTCCGATCAGGCTGGATCCTCTTTAGCTTGCCCGCTGTCACCCACTCCGCTAGGTCCGTCCCGGCCCGTGGAGGACAGATGCTGCAAGGCCTAAGGCAGTAATGGGGGGAAATAGCTATCCACTCAAAATAAGCAGGCACCCACAAAAATCTGTCAGCCACAGTGGAGGATGCTGAGGCTGCCAGCCTGTAGGTTAACTGGAAGAGCAAAAAGGAAAGATTCCCATTTGCTTGTAGAGCTGAGCAGACACAGGCCGCTTATAGATTTTTGCAACGCGTTCTGAACTGGTAACTGTTTTTTGTTTCTTGGTAACTCAGTTGCAGCAAAATATGCCTACTATTTTTCCAACAGGATACAGGAACACAGTTTGGACCCTTATAGCAATATGTTCACACATAGTACTGTGGAGAACTGAAACCCAGTCAACTATAAAATTCTTTCCAAAGTGAACCTAGCAGCGGATATAGTATTTTTATGTTAATTAGATCACATGGGGCTTAGCGTGGAGCTGGGGATTCCTGCAGCAAGGACCTACAGATTCTTGCGTCAGGAATCCCAGCTGAGTCCGTACAAATGTAGCCGCTGTGCCCGTTCATATAGATGACAGGCTGACAGTGGTAGCATCTGTCAGTGGCTGTCTGCAAGTAATCCTACATGGTACGATTACCTGCAGTTTGGGATAGATGATTGTCTCTGGACGCAATCTGTCTACGTCCAGGGACAATCATCTATACTGAACTGCAGATAATCATTGTCAGCCTGTCATTCAGTTGAATTCTAAATAATGTAAGTGTAACAGTTCGGGTATTTACTAAATGTGATAATTAGGGCTGCAGAAATTAACGATTAATCCTTCGATTAATCGTTAATTTTTTTGATCTATCAAAATTATTTTGAATTCCCATCGTTAGCCGACATAGCCACTTCGGCAGCAGCCGCTGCGGCAGTGACCACCCCCTCGATCTCCAACACCAATGATTCAACCACAGCATCCAGCTCAACCGTTCAAACAGGTAAGGCATTACAAAAAAAAGAGAAGGGCACCCACCCTAGTGCAGATGGTTCTTTATTGTTTAAAAATAGCAAAATAGAGTGCAAAGGTATTCACAATGGTAGATCGATTAGAAGCATAAATGAGTAGTTCAAGGATACATCAGTTTACAAACTTCAATCAGCTTGTGTGCCGTCCATGTTGGCACACAGGCTGATTGAAGTTTGTAAACTGATGTATCCTTGAACTACTCATTTATGCTTCTAATCGATCTACCATTGTGAATACCTTTGCACTCTATTTTGCTATTTTTAAACAATAAAGAACGATCTGCACTAGGGTGGGCACCCTTCTCTTTCTTTTTGTCTTCCAGTTATACAGTTCCCTTGGCTGTATAATAATGGCTTATAATTAATCGAAATTAATCGATTAATCGATTTAAAAAAAATTGATTAATCGAACACAAAATTTTTAATCATCAGCCCTAGTGATAATGCATCATCCGGGGTCAGTATCTACTTCCTGCACAGAGATCCTAGCTCAGAGATGGCACAATCATGGTACTCCTGGTGTCTGTATAGTTATTGGATGTGTTCACAAATGGCTGGCATAGATCAGCCCCTGCTAAAGCCTCTCACCTAGTGACCTACGGTAATGTTGCAATGTTACAGTCTAAGCTCTGGGAGAGGAGACTGAGCAAATGCTTCCTCCAGTCTGCAGCAGAGCGATTACATCATTTCAGCCCAGGTAAGGTCACTGGACTGAAGCTCACACATGGCTTTTTAATAAAAATTAAAAATAAAATATTTTCTTTTGAATGCATTGTTGCTGTTTATTGTGATGTGCCAAAAAATATTTTTTTTTTATCGCAGAATGTGAAGTTACTGAAAGGTCACCTTTAATAAGGTGGTGTATTTCTTTTAAAATATTGAAAACTCTTTTTTTACATAAAGCTAGTATAATTCTTTAAATCTGTATTGATTATCCTCTTGCCATCCTCTAAACAGCAGCACTGACTGGGAGAGGGATGGACAGCACTAAAAAGCCTATCAGTCTTTGCTGCATATACATGTGCTGATAGAGAACATACTGTCAGACGGAGGAGAGAGCAGAGTGGATGACTTATCAGTGTGTTGCTTCTCCCTCATTGTCCAGTAAGCAGGGAGGAGGTAATATTACCCCTGTTTCCCCGAAAATAAAACCTACCCCGAAAATAAGACCTAGTTGTAACCATTCCCATGGCCGGTGGTAGCGTAAGGGGGAACTTGAAGAGCCGCGGTAAAGAATCAGCGGAGCCAACAAAGCTAGCTATAGAGGAAGCGAGGCGGCACCGGAGGGAGCAGAGCCGCATAAGCCGATGCCTCCTCTATAGCGCCGACTCCTGTCACAGGCGGAGTGATACCAAATGCACTCCGCCTGTGAGGAATCGATAGTGAAAGCGCGCTTCGCTCATTCTGGCCAGCGATTGGTTACCAAATTGCTCTTCGAAAGGTACGGCACCCCTGATTGCCCTGATCACCACATTTTTGTACATGAATACATGTAGACCTTTCTACATGAATAAGTGTGGATTGTTGTACATTAAAAAAAAATAAGACCTACCCTGAAAATAAGACCTAGTGTGTTTCTTTGAGCCAAAAAATATATAAGACAGTGTCTTATTTTCAGGGAAACACGGTAAGGTGTGCAGCAGTTAACCTTACTATACTGTATATGTATGTATGTATATATATATATATATATATATATATATATAAAATATAACAATAGTTTATTATACACAAACCGCAT
>NW_017307103.1:226064-248452 GCF_000935625.1 Nanorana parkeri
CTAAGAAGTATCATTTTATGTATAATATTTTGATAAGCAGAAAAAATGTACAGAGATATTTTAATCACTTAAGCGTTTTAATTTAATTTATATAGCGCTTTTCTCCCTGGGGACACAAACTGCTGCTGTTGGGCCAGATCGTAAGGCAGCCATCTTGGGCACACTCAGTAGAATATCATACTAGGACCACTTTTGGACAGGAGGCAATTAACCTTCCAGCATGTCTTTGGAGTGTGGTGGGAGGAAACTAGTACCCAGAGGAAACCCATGCAAGCAGAGGGAGAACATGTGAACTCTATGCAGATTGTGTCCAGGCCAAACAGAAATTCGAATCTCCCGCCCCTACTGCTGCAAGACAGAAGTGCTAATCTCTAAGCCACGGTGCTTCCCGTCATCAAATATGTGCTTCCGCATATTTGAAAGTCACGTACATACTATGCATTTCAGTACAGTTGCAGTACACATTTCGTGCATTTGCTGTACAGCTTGCTTTCTGCTCATTTGCTAGGCATTAACTGCATCTGCTCTTTTGTGAATGTTAATAGTTTCAATGGTAAACCCATTCTGTACACATTTTTTGCAGTGCTAAATTCTGTACACACTATGAATACATCCAGACCTAGTTTTGGTGCTTTCAGATCTCAGGATTGGATTGTTCTGTTCAGATCATGCATTTCCCATTGAAAGTCATTGGACACTTTTCATCAAATACCCAGAACTCGCCGGACAGCAACAGAAACTGCATTGTGCGTGCATACTTTAAAGAATATAAAAGAGAAATAAAATGTAATTCTAGACAAAACAGAATTCAGCTGAGCAAAGCTTTTTGAGATCAGTCCGCATTCACTATTGATGCTATTTGGCTTTAGAAAGCAGATAAGCTGAGGAAACTCTTGTAACCTGCAGCGGTTTTATGTGACGGTGACGCCTTACTATCTGCATAGAAAAAGGGGGCTTTTTAATAAAAGGGGAGGAAAATAGCACATTTCTGTAAATCACTGTAAATGAAGGGGTTATGGAAAAATCAATTTCCGATTCTGTGTGCTTAACCCCTTTCGACTCATAACCTGTATATTAATGTTCCCCAGCATGGTGCACCACCCTGGGGAAATGTTTTTAAACTTCCACCCTTTCTGAATCACCAGCCTTTTTAAATCTGCTCCAGTTCCAACGGACAATAGTGGACCAATTAGAGTAGTTCTCAATCATGTCAGTTTTCCCGATCAACTATGACATCTGTGATCACATGGAGGTTGGAGGCTTCATTGATAATAAGCCTTCAGCCAGCAAAAGACAAACACATTTTTGTTCAGGCATCATTCAGGATCAGCATTTACTTACTAAACTGAGATGTCAGTTTAGAGATGACACAGATATGTAAATTCTGGTGCCTGTGCAATTCTTGGTTGGTTGTGTTGGCAAATGTCTGAAACAGATTAGACTCCTGCTGCAGCCTGTGATTTTGTGACTTGCCAATAATTTACAGTGTTGCAGTATTAATCACACAAAGTAAACCCTTGTGTGCTCAGTGGTGTGCTCAGTGTTCCCCATATACCTCTAAAAGATTTCACTCCATTGTCCTCAGATGGTGGCACCTTCTCTGTTCATGGTCCATTTTCTCTTGCAGTAATAGGATGTCTGAGTGTTTGAATTGCATTGCATGAACACATTCATTATTAGGGTAATTTCCAGCACTTCTTCTATGAAGTCCTGACAGAGGGATGTTTCAAATCATTTGCCCATATGCTTAGTTCTTGGGAGATCACTGAATAATGGCTAAGTGACTCATTATGCCACCTTGCCATTGTATTTTACTCTTTTCACATTGGAAAGACGTTATGAGTGTGTATGCAGTAGTAAGGGACAGATTCTACATGCTAAGTTCTAGGCAAGACATGGGATTTATAAAGAGAAGAAGAGCATTATTAATGACTTGTTAAAACATCTGTCAGTTTTTTTTTTTTTTTGTCATTAGTGTCCCATTAGGGAAATTTCCATCTGCTTCCGGTACTGTCAACACAATAGGAAGCGAGAACAAATTCTTACCAAAGTGAGGTAAATCCCCTGTGGGACATTTGCTAACCAGAACAATTGTCCCCACCAGACATTTTCCTCTCTCTTCCTGGTTTTGGGATAACACAAAATTCCAGATTTTCCTCAACTTTCTGCTCCAGTGAAAGTGGCTCCTAGGACAAACAGAGGAAGTGAAGCTATCTGGTGAAGACAGCAAATTAAAAGTTCTAACGCTTCCATACTCTGTCCAAAACAAAATAAAAAATGTTGATTGTAGATACAAATTTAAGAATAATATTATAGCCAAGGCTCCCTGGGCACTGGTACATGTGCGTTACACAGTATTTTATGCAAATCTTGACTTTTCTTGACCTAGCCCCTTCCCACCTCCTAATTCCTCCCTATTAATTTAATTTGTCGTTTTGAACAGCTGTAGGAAGTCTCTGCTATTGGTACTGCAATTTGACCTTGGAAAGAAGCTACAGTAGACGAGGACAGATAAATACCAAGCAATACAAGGAATTTATAATGAGAAGGAGGATGTCATAATAGAAGGAGAGTAACCAGCACTCAAATGGAGATAAAAGATTACCTTGATTTTATTCTTATTGCATCACATAGTTTAATAAAGTCACAGTTTGGGCCCTGCAGGGTCCATTCCTCAAGGTTGTACAGTGACCACTGTATGACTTTGAGGAAGGGAACCTGTGGAGCCCCAAAACCTAATCAAACATAATTTCTAACAATAGTTTTTTGTTACGGTAGTCTTAGATTTCTAATTTAAAACCTTTGTAATTCCCAAGCCTACAACCCTCCATCCGATGAGAACTCCAGTACTGGCAGCTAAAGTCCTCTCCTTGGATGGTGGGACGGCTAGAGATGAAAACTGGAAAGGATGAGGTTCCAGTTACAGATAATGCCTGGGATCTGAGAGTTCCTTGAGCACTTGCAAAGACGTTAATTTCATAATACAAGTAACCAAGCACCTTGTGGTATTTGCCCCTATGCATTCATGTTTTTGACTGAATTTAGCATAATGTGACATGTGCACTTTAATTGGAGCATCCAGGTGCAGTCTCTATACATCCAGAGGATTTTTTTCCAGATTTCTTTTATAGTCGGTAAAGTGAAAGAACACTCTAAATGGTTGCTGTGGTTACTGCTCTTTGTACATTGGCCTTTGCCTTGGTCTACATGCCAGAGAAAGGTTTATGAAGGTAAAATACATCTACATATACGAATTACTACACATAGCAAAAATTCCTCTGAATAGAAGGATAACTACTAACTAGTGACAGGAAACAATACCGGCGCCTCCACGTGCAATATCAGCCAGTTGAAATGGTAACGAACACACTGAAGAGGCAGCTCCCACAGGTCAAAGGACCTTCAATCTGAGAGACAAAAAACAAAAAGGAGCGCCTCCATAGTGTAAAACGAATTTTAATAATAAAAACGCACAACTGTATTGTACTTACAAGAAGTCGGTAGTAAAAAGGCATGTCGAAAACAATGGGATGTCAAATCATCTAGCAGCGGAAGTCTGAAAAGATGTGCAGCATCAGCGTCCACTGCCTCTGTGTAGTCTCGGTTTACATGTTTCTGGGGCACGCCCCCTTCCTCAGAACCTCTGGTTTCCCACCTCTGGTTCTGAAGAAGGGGGAGTGACCCTGCTAAGTGTCAAAATTGCAAAAGAACTAACCTGTGAAGGAAACAGCTGTACACCTACCTGTCCTTTGGCCCATTTGGTAAAACCTCATACTGTATTAGAGCTACCGACACTTCTGAGGGTATGAAATAGTGTGCCCCTCTCTGGCATCTGTGGCTCCTTCTGAGAACTCCTAAGTCACTATTGTGTCTTCCAGTGACTAGGAGTCAATAGGAGGAACTGCTGGCAGCGGAGGGGGGACTTGCTATTGGATTGCTATCAGAGTAGGTAAATCAGGTCAGTGCCAGGAGTTTAGACAAATGGACTGATGGATAGCTATTTATAATGCTGCTTTTTCCCCCCATAGAATAGAGTTATTTTGGGGTTTTGTTGATCCTCTGACAGGGCAACATGAAAGCCAGTAGGTCAGTCTAATAGCAAGTCAGCTAGCATTTCTACAATGAAGAAAGCAATGGCAGCTCCGTATCACCCTCATGACAGATTTACTTTAACCTCTTGCCGTCCGCCCGTAGTAAAAAAACGGACGGACGGCACTGCTGCATCTGCGGGTTGCCGTCTCCAGACGGCAATTTTTTTCTGCTCGCGGGCACGCACGGGCAGAAAAGACCCGATCAGTGCACACACCCGTTACCGGGTGTTACACATATATGTCCCCAAAAAAGGGTATAAAATTCATTTCAGTACAGCGCTGCATGACGGAATAAATGTCAGTTAAAGTACCGCAGCGCTGAATACTGAAAAATGGCCTGGATGGGAAGGGGGTTTAACACCGTGGATGTCAACTGGTTAAGGGCCAACTCCCAACAATTTTATTATTGTTGTTTTGAATAAAGCAGAGCCTCTTTTAAGGTCTTATTGTTGTCTTTTTGTCGTTGTTTCTATTGGGGAAGTTTCCATTCACTTCATGTAAGGACAGGAAGTGATTGATTGTAAATCCCTCCAGTCAGTACTCAAAAGCAAAGCAGGCTTTTAGTAGAAAAGTATTCTCCACTGACAATATTTTTACTGCTGTCTGTGCCTTCCTGTTCCAATAACAACCCCCCCCCCCCCCCCCCCCCCCCCACACACACACACACACAAAATCTTGTACTGGTGGCACAGGGACAGACAGTGAAAGCAAATCTCTCCAATGGGGTCACAAAATAAAAAAAATGGCTGGAGGCTCCAAAAAAGAACTCTAGCTCCCCCCTCTCGTCCCTCTAGACCCCTTGGATCTTTTTAACACCCTTTACATTACTTTTTTCTTGCAGTCTTGAGACAGGTCAAGTAACTTAACAGGTTCTTCCTATTGGAGCAATAAGGTTGCCAGGAATAGCACCAAGGATTAGATATACTGTATATTGAAGTGAAAGCTGTATTTATTTTTATGAATGCAAGGCACCTTTTTAAAATGAGAAAATCCTGGCATTCCACTTTTAACAATGGAAAGCAAAAAAAAGAGTTTTGCTTATTGGACACAAACCAGGACGAGTACAAGACAGATTCTGATTAGTCATGGTGCTTATTGCATTTGCATTTAGTGCTTTGCTTCTTGCATTGCTTTATTAAATAAGACCTGACCTGCACCATTCCCTTCAAATCTCAACATAATATTTTAAATATTTCCTTATAATTCCATTTTGTAAGACACAAGTTCTGCTGCAATATACTTGTTCACTGGAGGTAAAAATTAGAAAGCATATTTGCCAGCGCACACCCGTAGATTAGCCTGCGTGCTTTTTTGTGTAAGTGTAGGCACAAGGTATGCCAATCATTTAAATTCATCGCTAGAGCATTGTTTATGAGATGATGTTTGTAATGGCCATCAATGACATGGTGCTTTAGTTATTGCCAAGGTGAAAGAGATAATGACCATTATGGGCTAGGCTTGTCCTCAGTAACCTATAAGCAGATGGTCACTTTCCTTTTCCCTAATGAACTCAAGCTTGCCTACTTGAAGAGACTGGACAAGGTCAGGATTTGAATGAGACGAATGACAGCAGGCCTGTTTGCTAAATGTCTTCATTCAAGCTACGTGTGTTTCTGGCGGTTTAGCTCTCAAGTCCTGTGGGTTTCTGTCAATCAGCAAAGACGCGTTGAGCTGTTTCTGACGCTGGGAATCACGTCTTTCTCTTGCACCACAGTTCCAAGCAGTCTGCCGTGCTCATGCAACTGCTGGTTAATTAAAACACTTCTCAAATACACCTTCCTTAAAATTAAAGTAGATATTAACACTATCACTAAAATATATCTTATCAATGTATTTTCAAACATTGTTTAAAATAATAAATCTGCAGGTTACATTATTAAACAATTACCTGGTGACCCTGCTTTAAAGGTCCTTGCTTGGCCACTTTTATGGGGGACACAGTACACAGGCATGATTTTCTGTTTCCACCATTAAGAAATCCGCTGCAGGAGACTAGCAGCATCTTTATAAATCTGCGCTTAACATAACACATCTACCACCACATTCAATACTTGCCTCTCTTGACCCTGTTACTACACTGGAGGTTGCTAAACTTTTATCTGAAGCCCACCTGCCCTCTGGATCCTTTCCCCTCACAACTACACCAGTCAACATTGTTCTCTATTCTACACTCGCTAACCTACATCTTCAATCTCTTCCTCTCTACTGGCATTTTCCAGTCCCCTCTCAGATATGCAGTGGTCACCCCCAAACCTAAAAAGTCCTCGCTGGACCCCACCAGTCTAAATGACTTAAAACTAGGGATGCACCTATACCGACACTAGTATTGGCATTTGTGCCGATGCAGAGTATTTGGGCGAGTACTTGTACTCGCCCAAATGCTCCAATACCTTCCCTGATACCGGAACTTCCGGTCAGAGGAAGGGAAACGTGGAGCCAGCTTCCAGTGCGATCAGGAAGCAGGTCGACCAGTAATGACGCTCCTCCCTGCTTCCGGATTGGCCGTGAAACCGGCTCCATGCTGATTGGCTGGGAAGCTAGCTTTCCAGCCAAACAGCATCAACAGCATACCCTAGGCTCAGTATACCGCGAGCTGTAGCTCGCGGTATACTGAGACGCCGCAGTATACCGCGAGCTGCTGCTCGCAGTATACTGAGACGCCGTAGCTGAAGCGGATCCCGACAATTGTGATTGGGATTCGCCCAGCTGCGTGACTGACAGCTGGCTCTGCCTATCTAGAGGCAGAGCCAGCTGTACCCGCCCCCTCCCCCGTCCGTTCCGCCAGTCAGCGCTATCGGAGCGGGGAGGGGGGAATCCAGCCCCTCCCCTGTCACGGCAGAGAGCCGTGACAGGATCGAGAGGTGAGCGAACGCTGGTATGTGTTCGCTCACCTCCCGATCTACTGAGCCGACCTGTGACAGTCTCATTGTCACAGGTCGGCTAGAACTATGAGGTGAGTGAAAAGCACTCACCTCATAGTTCTCCTTTAATGCTGATTGGTTGGGAAGCCGGTTTCCCAGCCAAGCACAATCAAGCCGGCCAGAAAACATGGAGGCGGCTTCTCGGACAATCAGATTGCCCGGGAAGCCAGCTCCATGCCAGCGAAAGCACCTATATCGGTACTTGGTATCGGCACATCCCTACTTAAAACCCATCTCCTTGCTCCTGTTTACCTCCAAACTTCTATCATGCCTAATCTACAGCTGTCTGAGCTACTACCTCACTGTTAACAACCTTAACGACCACTTGACCAGTCTGACTTTTTTTACTGGCTCTTGAGTGTTGCAGGAGAAATCTTATTAAACTCACTAATGACTTACTAACTGCTATAACTAATGGCCACTACTTAGTACTCATATTATTAAATCTTTCTGCTGCCTTTGTTACAATTGGCCACCTGCACCTCTTCAAAAAACATCACTCTCTTGGCCTACAAGAGTCCATTTCCTCCTCTTCTCTTCCTTTTTCCACTGGAGTCTCCCAAGGTTCTGTCCTTGGACTTTTTTTTTTTTTATCAGTCTCCAATGGCTACCAAAACCATCTCTCTCCTGATGACATCCAGACCTACCTTTACTTCTCATCCCTTCAGTCACCTTGTGCCTCACTAATTTACTAATTCACATATCAGTATTGATGTCACATCAGTTTCTCAGGCTCAATCTTTCCAAAATTGAGCTCATAATATTTCCTCCCCCCTGTGCTGCCTCCCTTGACCTTCCCATAAAGATCCATAGCACAACTATCAGCCGCTATTTTTTATTTATTTATAGTTTTTCTTAATTAAAACACAAAGTCCTCAATCTCTTTTTTTGCAGCTTCTGTTCTAAATGAATGGAAAGCACAGAGGCTTCCCATTCATTCAGAAACTATTAACATTCAAGCAGTTTCTGAATGGGGAGGAGCCTCTGTACAGAGTGCTGCTCCCCATTAAGAATCTCATGAATGAACAGTGTCTCATGTAAATCACATCCTGTTCATTCATAACTGGGGACACATAGTACTATGTACTAAGTTGAGACAAACTATGACACCGTCAGGGGTGCTTACAGCAATTACCCTTAATTCATATGTTTCAAAATACACCACAGCTGCCCAAGGACCCCTTGCAAATCATTTAAACAGGGTTTGTGGCATGGCTGTAGATGTGTATGATTGATTTATGTAGTCATCAATGAGACATGCAGGGAGCTATAAAAAATGCATAAATATAACATCAGGATTGACATCAGTGCTCCCAAAGAGCTTGCAATTGAAGAGACCATGCACATTAGACATATTGCATATTCATCTGTACAGATTTTTCAGTTTTAAGCAGATCATGGCATGTATTTGTGCACAACCTGTACTTAGGGCAAGACAGAATTTTGAGGTTACTGTGACCTTAAGAACAACTGTCTGTTCCTCCAGTTCTTTTCGACCCTGCAGATCTGTATTTTTTCTACAGAACTGCTCACTATCTGCTCTTTGTGCTATTTTGCTGGCAAAGTAGAAAATCCTTACTGCCATTGATGGGATTATTGCCCAAACGCGCTGCATCTGCATCTTCACAAAAAATACGTTACACCCATTATCCATATGGTAACTGTGTAACACAACCCCGTACCAAGCGCAGTATCCCATAATGTTACTCCAGGTCACTTCCCCACTAAATAAATGACGTCTTGTGGCTTCACAATCACATGTGCTAAGGGCTGCAGAAACCAAGTACATTTGCATTTTGCTTAAGTGGATTTAAATAGTGCTGATCATTATTTTAACATGTTTAGACACATGATACAACGAGCTGGTAAAAAGCTGCCAAATTAAGCAAAGCAGAAAAAATTTGTCAATACATGCTGAATGAATATATTTAATTTGCATAACGATCTTGAGAAGCCGTTTTTCAGTTTAATTTCTTGTAATATTTTTTATGTGTTGTAGATTTAAAACCAAGGCAAAGTATCAATGGGCCATCTCAGTTCCTGGTTTTCCTAATGCCTCCATACCCATTGTCCTGCTACAGTGGTAGGTGTTTTCAGTTGAATTGTGACATGTATCCCCCTTTTTTTTTTCTTTTGTTGCTGTCTATGTCCTGCTGGAGAGATCTCCCTTCTCTTCCTGTTCCAAAGACACAACAGGAGATGAGAAGAAATCTGTCAAAAGCCCCCTCTCAGGACCCATCTACACTAGTGTGTTGCAGTAATGTGTGGTATGAACAAGCCCTTGCTTTGTAACTGGTCTTCCCATTGGAAGATTCACCCTCACTTCCTGTTCTGGTGTCAGCAGTGAAAGTTGGGACAACAATAAAAACAGAAGTTCTAATCCTTTTCTACTTTACCCAAAACAAAAAAAAGTTGTGGTTTTAGATGACATTTCCAAAATATACAAAAATTACTTGATGACTTGATGGACATACTTTGATTCTAGATACACTTTATTGTCCCCAGGGTACCTCCATCACCTTGTTAATCACTTATATCCCCGTTACAGATCCAGAATACACATTTATCAAATGAAAAAAGGAACAATAGGGTGTACAGACTTTACTGCATTACTAAAATTAATATTTATTCATAGTAAAAGGAATTATTCTATTCACCAGAGTCAATGGAAGTAGCATTTTGATATGGCCCAGAGGTAGAGTCCTGACTTTCCTTGACTTTATAGCTAAGCCCTGAAAACCGTCATTCCACTCTGCCTCATGGCCAATAATGGAGCTCTCATTAGTCAAAGATAATGGCAATTGCTACGGTTGAATACATTTTTCACAAAGATCTTGGGATGGGAGAATCGAACCACTGCATGGCCTTCTCCAACACAACCCAAAGATTCTCAATGGGGTTAAGGTCTGTACTCTGTGGTGGTCAACCCATGTGTGAAGATGATGTCCCATGGTCCCTGAATCCTGGCATTACCATCTTGTATTATGTCCATGCCATCAGGGAAGAAAGAAATCTATTGATGGAAAAAACCTGGTCATTCTGTATATTTAGGTAGGCAACTGACCTCATTTTTTGGAGACCTAGCATTGCTGAACCTAGATTAATTATCCAATGGAAGGCTCTGACCTTTTTGCTTAGCTAAAGTCAGGTGGTTTTTTTTTGCAAGGCAGTATTAATATATATAATCTCTATACAACTAAATCTAAGTAATTTGATGGACTACCTAAACTATCCATTTAGTTTGTATGCAGTCAAGCAGTCCTTGCACCACATAGTTGTTGGTAAATCTAAAGTGACTTGACAGACAGATCAAATTGTATTGTGTTTGGTCCGCTTTACAGGTGTTTTGGTTCTTGACAGATGTTTCTTTTATATAGCATCATTGCTAAAATAGGCAATATGTCCATAAAGATGTGATATTTTCCATAGGTATTTTTGGCATTTTGATTGTCTAGTCCTGTTGCTCCTCTTAGCTAACCATTTGGCAAAAAAATTGGCAAACTGCTGCATGCTTCCATTTTGTTAAAGCCCATTTAACTGATACTCACTAGTGCCTTATTTTTCAAGGTATAGCAAAGGGGTTACCAAAAGGCCAAGTCACTTTTACTTGGAGCTAATGATACATACAATGACATGCTCATTTAATGGAAACTAATTGATGGGAATAAGCAGGGTCAAAGATGAAGGGATTAGTCTTTGTCATCCATTATGCCTCCTTGTTTCATTTACATTCTTTATCACTTGTCTTCTCTCCAAGTCGCCTTTTAAGCCCCCTTTACACAATGTATTAAGTGAAATGTGCCGATAAAGCCACTGGCCCAGGATCTAACAGACAGAAATAACAGGATGCATTTATCAAACCCGTCACCCTGTCAGGGCCTTGCGGCTCCGTCGAAGGACTATATTATCGGGACCCGAGCAGGGGGAATGCAGGGAAATGGGAAAGAGACTATTACGATGATGATTATTACTGTATTTTTACAAAATGCTGACCTTGCAGCCACAACTTGACGGAATTAGTAGGTAAGCAATGTCACATGCTGAGAATTGGTTACAGAAGGGAACAGCACATTCTTGAACTACTTGCCCGCTCCAAGTAGCTGATACCAGGAAGGCAGCTTTATCAGAAATTGAGTGCTTGAATTGCATTTTATTTTCACATGGAGCCAACGTAAAATAAAATGGAGCTCTGGAAAAGCAGCTAAATATACAGTGGCTGTGCATCTTGTCATGTCATCTCTTTGACTCTGGTCTGCTCATTGGACAATAATCAGCACCATTACACTGATGATCCATTGTCTAATGAAGAGCTACAGCAGGTGATTTTAGTTTTTTTTAACATTGTTTTTATTAGATTTTTCATACAAACAAACAGTACAAAATACACAGTTATCACCTGAGTTCCAACACTCAGGGGCACATCTTACAACATTGGTCCAACAACACCACATATCATACCCTCCCTCCCCTTCTCAGATCTCAATGTTCAATTCCCCACCTACTCAGACACACAAGTGAGGATGTACACAAGTCTTGCTAGTCACTAGCTAGTACCGCAGAAAATGCATCCAACCAGGGTCCCCAGACTTTATGGAACTTTTGAGGGCAAGCTCTATGGATATACGTAGCTTTATACATTGGGATAACAGACTCCACTAATCCCCTCCAATTATCCAAGGTAGGCGGAGCCGGCTTTTTCCAGTGCAACACTATCAATTTCCTAGCATAGAACAGTAAAATCCCCAACAACGTGCTAGTGGCATGAGTAGTCGTAATACGTTCCGTGAGACCCAGTAAGCAGAGTCCCATCTCCGGCTGTATGTCCTGCATCAGGAGCCCGGGTACATGAAGTGCGTGATCTCTACCCAGAAGGTCTTACTAACCGGGCAATCCCAAAACACATGACTAAATCCCGCAGGAGAAAAGGTACACAACACGTTGCTGAGCTTGTGCTATATATCCGGGCCAGTCTCGCGGGAGTGTAGTACACCCTGTGCAGTAATTTATACTGTATTAGTCTATCTCTAGCCGAAATCAAATGTGTGAAAGGATAGTCCCAGGCATCTCTCCATTCCTCCTCATCTAAGTCCTGCACCTCTCTACGCCACTGTGCACCACAGCTGTTCAGGGGGCTGAATCTGGCGGGAAATAGTGTACTGTAGACCGTTGATAAGGGCTTACGAAGCCCCTGGGTTCTCAGCATGCACTCCAATGAGGAGTCCCTGTGTGGTCTGTACCCCTGTATGTTATGGTCTCAAATTGACAGAGTATGTAGCCAATCAGCTGTTCTCTCGTATTAGTTTATGGAGGAATCTGATATATTTTCTTCTTTTAGCATGCGGGTTCAACAAAGACAATATTACAGTGTATGGGCAGCTTAAAGTGACATTAAACCCTCAGATTTTTAAACATAAAACAATACTGTAATGTGTGCCTTACTGTAATCCATGGTTGTTTCCCTTCTCTTTGCTGCTCTTCCTTTTAAATCCGTATCTCTTCTCATGCTGGGCAGAACTGTTTTGCAGCAGACTGCCTTGTCTCTGGAATGGATACATGGTGTCTGTGTGCAGGTTCACAACCTGAGCCAGCACTACAGGAAGAGGCACTCAGCTGCAAAGGGAAGTTCTCCCCCAGCATCACTTTAAAGTCACTTTAAATTCACTGCAATTGGACAGCTTAAAACCTGTGGGATCACTATTGTGGTCCTAGAAATGCCAACTTCTGGCCGCCCCACCTTCTTGGCCTTTTCTGTTGAAGCTACCTAGATCAGCCAAAACATACAAGAACATAAGGTGCTCTGGAGATCACCACTAAGCTTCCTGAAGGCTGTCAAGATTAAGACTGACCTCTCTCTGAAGTCTGCGGGCAGCTTAGGTCACATAAGTGAACCTGGGAGTAGCAGTTATTCATTTATCCTAAATCTGGATAAACACATTTTGTCTACATACAAGAGGCACATGTATTTACAGTATACTTGAACCTTGGTGTGCTTTGTGTATTTTGTTTCCAATCGGTGCAGTAATTCAGTGTAAAACTTTGTCTCTGTGTAAGAGTTTTCCGTAATAAAGATTGGTCCCTTCTGTTCTCTCCTCTTGAATAGGGTTACTGGTTCTGTATCCCTCCCCTTTAGTTTTCTGCAGGCAGCCTGTAGCACGGAGGGGGAGGGGGGGGCAAATCCGGCCCTCCCGCTGTTGTGGAACTGACAGCCACAGGCATGACTCCCAGAGACATAGGCATGTTGGGATTTGTAGTTAAAGCACAGCTGGAGGGCCTGAAGTGCTCACCCCAGCTCTAGTGAGTGGAGTTGCCGGGCCCCTCCCACAGCTCTGCTCTCTCACAGGCTAGTGATGATGTCACTGCTATTTTACACGGTAATAATGGGGTCTGTAAAAGTATTTGGTGCACACAAAGTGTATTTATATTCTTTGTGGTTGTTGGGAAGTATATTCAAATTAAATATTTTGTGCCTGGATTTCAAATTTAATAATGTGATTTAGTAATGTGTATAAGTGTCCTACTGATTAGTGACATGAGAAGTGTTTTTTTTTTATAGGAAGGTACATTTTAAATTACTATTAACATAATGGTAAATTTCACCTGGTTCAAAACAGGATCAGATGCAAATGCTTGATGTTTAAGTCAGCAGCCAATTATATCCTGGTGGTTCCAGGCAGATCAGTGGCATCCAACGTCTAATTGGATGATGGGGGTTACAGGGCAGTGAGCTTCTGTATACTTTGCTGAGTTCCTGTTCTTTAAAGTGTGCACACAAGTTATTAGGACAATTTTTCTGAGACAAATTGGAGTGAAACATGTGATCTATTTATTACAGGTGACGGCCATAGAAAAGATCTCGTGCTGTGACAGTTTTGCAGCCGTGCGACGTCTTGAGACAATTCATATACAAGTCCACTGCGTGAGCAAGGAAGAAAATTGCAGACGCTGGTATGGCAAGAAAAGATTTTCCTTTTTTTCCTGTACTGTGAGAAGTCTGGTAATGATAAGAAATTAATTAAATATGATTCGCCGAATGCATTGAACCCTGTGAGACTTTAAATGCAAACGGCAGGCAAACAACTGTTAACTTAAATTTGTGCAAACTTGTCTGATACAAAAGAATGACTGACCTCAATTTAAGGACAGCTTCGCTGTGGAGGGTAGGGACAAGCAGAGGGGATTATTTTTAGAAAGGGGGGCGTTGGGGTTGACTGTGGTGTGCAAATAACCCTTATCTTGATGTCCTAATGGTTTGAATCTTTAAAAGCATTCAGAATGATTTCTCAAGCTTGTGTTTTAAAAAGACCCTGACACTAACATAAAAATTATTAAAAGAACAGAAAAATCGAGTATTTAAAAATTATATGTTTCATTGTTTTTCCTTTCCATAATTGAGTGTTATTCAATTGCAATGTGCCTTTGAACTTGCTATAAAATTATGCTACTCCAGGAACAGTCAATTCTCTAGCACAGCCCCCTGCATCCTTGGATGCCATAGCCCTCTACTCTTCTTGGAGTGTGCATATACTCTTTGTGCTAGCCCAGTTCCTCCACCCATGCTCTCTCATTATAGAGCATGGATATCCAAACTTCGGCCTTCCAGATGTTTTGGAACTCAAAGCCCTATAAGACATTGCAAGATGCTGACAGACACAGGCTTGACTTCCAGAGGCAGAAACATGATGGATTTGTAGTTTCACCACAGTGGAGGGACAGAGTTTGATTACCCATGCTATAGAATGTCAATTGAGTGACAGCTGTGCATCTGCTGGGGCTGCTGATATCACATCCAAGGCGGTGCCCATTAGCAGTGGCAGGGCTTTTCGAAGTCTACACAGGAAATGCTTGTACAAAGAAATAACATACATACAATTTGTTAAATGTGAATATCATCCGATGGGAAGATTTTTGGTGAAATGAAGGGTCTGGCAACAGGGTCTGTTTAAAGTGACTACTTCATGTTTTAACAAATGTAAAAACATACCACCTTCAAAAGAAGATAGTTTATTGTCACCTGTCCCACCACCCGTTCCTCTGATCTTAACTCTGCTGGAGAATGATGGCCTCCTGCATAAACTTCACAGTTGTGCACTCTGATCCCACATGCCGGCCCCAACATCTCTACTACGTCATGTAGCAATGTAGAGTGTGTGTCAAATGTGAAGCTTATGCTGGAGGCCATGCTCATCAACAGAGTTAAGATCAGTGGACTGCAACAGGTGAGAATAAACTGTCTCCATTTTTAGTGAGCTCTCATTCCCTCTTTACTCACCCCTGGGAAGCTTGAGATCTATCAGTCCCCGCCCCGCTCTTCACTGTGCTATCTGCTCAGTTTTGCACACACTTTTCTTGAAAATCTTCTTTGTTGAGTCCTTTGCCTTCCGTGAATGTGTACCTTAATCAGTAATCATTCCAATGGAAAGCCCATACTCTTGTTAAAGGCGTAAAAGAGAGAGCGCATTGGAGCACACTAGTAAAGGATCTACAAATGTCACTCTTCCTGCCAGTATGCCTTGGGCTTACAGAAGACTGTGTTGAAATTGTTGACACCAAAGGACATGGATTAGGTTGTGTGTTTGAAGGTTTTCTAAACTGATTCTTTTACTAGGGGACTTAGATATATGATAGTGTTGCTCCATCCCTCTGGATCACCCTTCCTTGTGGCATCGTATATTCACCAAACCTCCAAAGGGTTAGAAGCATGGATACATTTACTGCGTGCGTTATTCTACAATACTGTATGTGTTTATATTATATTGATTTTTTTTGTGACATTTTCATGTAACAGTAAATGTACAAAAACGACTGAATGTTTTTTTTTTAGCTTCAAACCATTTCTAGTTTCTCTTTTTTTTTGGAGGTTTAATGAAATGTCTATTGAGGAGAGCAGAATTAAGCTATTACAGGTTGCAAGACAATTTCAATGTCTTTTTATTGATGGTGGTGTCCTGGTTGGGTGGATTACTGTTTGTCCTGACACCCATGGACAGGATACTTGACATTGCCCACGTGGGGGAAAAAACAGCAATACATGTTGGCATAGGTACTGACACTTTCTCAATACTGTATGGCCAAAGCTGAAAAGAATGCTTTGGCTGCAGTCGGCCTTCAATGTAAAAAAACAAGAACAATGTAAGAGAAAAAAAGAAACTTCATGCTTTGTTTCACTACAGAGGTTGTTGTAAGGTGCACAGTGCTGCCATTTTGATTTTTAGAAATACGGAAGCCACATGCTCACAGATCCTCAATGTTTAAAACAGTGCAACAGCAGTTTACAAAATGTCTTGAGATTGGGACCTGACTGTTGGAGGAGAGTTCACGTTTACTGATGCTCCTTTTCAACAGGGGTTATGTGACTGGAATACAAAACACAAAAATTCCCCAGCCTCAACCTGGTTTTCCTGTTATGTGACTGGAGCATCTGGTTAGGTGACCAACACTGAAATGAGCCTTCAGCAACATTATCACCAGGAAACATAAGCATCTAGCCTTTCTGTTATTCTTTATTTATCCATCCCAGCTTGGCCGTTAACATACTATTAAGTAGAACCCATTCTGTTTTCTGCATGGTCACTTTCTACAGTGCTGAATAGGGAAAAAATTGTGACAAAACTGCAGTTTTTCTTCCACCCATTGATCATTTTGATTTTATCTCCCAATGGCCCTGACACTAAGACTTTCTAAACCCAAAGGACTGTGGATATATGTCATCCACTATTAATTGAGTGTTGCCAGCACTTTGTACCCGCACTGCCTGGAAAGCTTGACATATAGAGAAAAGGGAAGCAAGCTGATGAAAATCTTGAAGTTTTGTGCAGTTGGGAGGATTAGAATTTTCAGATCTCTCCATTGAAGTGGAAGCTCAGTCTTATGGCTGGGAAATCACCTGTCACCTGCCTGCCACACTTCCCGGAATAAAGCAAATCAATCAGAAGATTATAGCGTCAAACAGAGTGGAGGGTGCGCGTGTTTTACATTCATCATGTAGGTGAGACGCATAGACGGCTCATTTCCATTACGTTCCTTAGGTTTAGTAGTCTCAGATTATGAACGTCTATCTCACCAGTCATGCCAAGCTCCCAGACGGCCTTGCGGTACAGAAGAGATTTATGCTAATAACAATTGTAATTCTTTTCATGCATTTGAAGCTGAACTGCAGAAAATCTAAAAAAAACACCTTAACTGCTTCAAGACTGCATTCTGTAGATTCATTTTTCTAAGCGTCTATGCTGAGAGGACAGTAATCTACCTTTTTTTTCACAGCTGGGAGTGTGCATGTGTGCAACCTTTCTTCTGACAGCTCCCGGGCTCTACTGATGATCAGGAACCAGTCAGCATGCTACCTGTCAGCTATAACATGGCGATCACATGAGGTTTGTTTATAAACAAACTGTGCAGGCTGCACTCTCATTTTTTATAAGGAATTGCAAAAATTAAGTACGTTAATAGCATGATTTAGAATTTTTTTTTTAAAGTAACAGTAAAACAAATTACAATGGTAAGGTTGAGCAGGGTGTTTATTAAAACATAAAAAAATTCAACATTAGCATAAACAAATCCTCTTATGTTCTTAATCACTTGAGTACCAGCCTGTATATACCCATTCATTACCAGGTTTTTTAGTTTTCAGTGCTGTCATAGTTTGTGATCATGCAACATTTAACCAAATTCATTTTATATAACTTTTTGAGACAAATAGAGCTTTCTTTTGGTGGTATTTAATGACCACTGCTTCTTTTTATTTTTTACTAAAGGAAAATAATACCAACATTTGATAAATAAAATTTCACTCACTTTCTGTACAAATACAAATGCCAGGACAGTACGAACACTCCTGAATGACCCCCAGATTGATCTAATTTTTTGCCAAATTTGTTTTAGAAATGAAGAAATATGTTGGTATTGAAGATGTAAAACAGGACTTGTTAATTTTGAACTAAATACAGCACAAACACAGAGGGATCACGGGGCGGAAAGGTTAAGGTACACATAATTGCAGGATGGAGGTGAAATTGTTAATGTGCGCATGTGCAGGATAAGGGAGGTGAAGGGTTAATATACAGGTCACAATACTGGGGCTGGCTGGAGATCAGTAGTTTAGGAGAGGAGGGGCTCTGAAGGGGTTACTTAAAATCTCAAGTCAGTGATAATGCATGTATGAATGAGCAACTGCTGCTGATGACCGATTCATGAATTCCTCCATTCACAAATTACCATAATTCCTCACTTTCCTTTATTGTAAGAGGGAGGGGAGAGACCTTCACAAAAGGGTTAATTCAGTTATTTATTTCTATAACCCATCTAAAAGACAAGTATCATTAATGGGATTTCAAATGAGGAAGATTGAAATATGACATAGTAGTGGCATTCAGCTATACCAGTAAGGCTTAAATTTAATATAACCGGAGTTAAAATACAAATGTAAAAACTATGACTTCAAATACTACTCTATAGTATAATAATGCGATTCTTACAAAAACCATTCCCCATCCCCTTAATCTAACCTAGGAACCCCCCACGCTGGTGTATGCTAACATCTTGACAGCCTCTTAAAGAAATCTCCTACGTTGCTGGACACATCTGTGCAGTAACTCCCCTTAGACATAAATAGAGCCATGTTGCTACGGTAGAGACATGAGGAATATGGTCCCATTCATGGCTATGAGGATTTACGGAGCAGCTGCAGGCAGCACCAGAGGGGTAAACACCATGGGAGGCCACTAGTATTGAAGATATGTAAATAAGCACCTGGGAGGTTCTAGGTTAGAGTAGTTCAAGGGCTGATTCAGCGTCCACAAGGAACACTTTTACAATAAAGAACTCCAGGCAAATACAAAATTTTGTAAACGTTTAGTAAATTAAGTAAGATTAAAAGGTATTTAGTTCTGTCTGCATTTTTATTTCAGATACTCTGGAAGAATATGACGTTTAGCCTGTCACAAAAAATATCTTTTTTTTAACACAAACTTGTTTTTTTAGTTTTGGTCAGATTGGAACCTTCGCCATATAGGAAGCCATATTTCCAATTTCCCATTGCATTAAGATTGATTACTTATCCCAATAAACATTGTTCTCTAAAATGGACATCTCTGTATAACAAACCATTACACATCTTGCTGTGGCAAGTCCTTCACATCCTTTATTTCTGCAAATGAAAATTAGTGCTATAATGGTGCTACATCAACTGGTCTTTAGGATTGTTGCAGTACACTATTATTACTATGCAGTACTACTATTGTATCTCTGCGGACGCTTTCCAGGTTGTCTCACTCCACTCATGACTGTGTCTCTGCAGACATGTTCATGCTTGTGTCAGTACGGTATTGGTTGAGTCTCTGAGGACATATACATTCTTTTGTCAGTACAGTACTGTTTCTGCCTCTTCAAGCATATCTCTGATTGTGTCAGTACGGTTCTGATTGTGTCTCTGCAGACATGTTTTTTGTTGCATCATCCCAGTACTGACTGTGTCTTGCGGACATGTGTTTCTGGTGGCATTAGCTTGCTACTGGCTGTGTCCCTGGGGACATGTTCATACTTGTGTCAGTACACTACTTATTGTGTCTCTTCTGTTATTTTTGGTGATATTAGCATGCTACTGACTGTGTCTCTGCGGACATGTTTCTGCTGATGCCAGGACACTACTGACTGTGTTCCTGCGGACATGTTTCTGCTGACGCCAGAACAGTACTGACTGTGTTTCTTCGGGAATGATTCTGCTGATATCAGCACAGTACTGACTGTGTCTCTGCGGACATGTTCATACTTGTGTCAGTACACTATTGATTGGGTCTCTGCTGACATATATCTGCTTTTGTCAGTACAGTACTGTTTCTGTCTCTGCAAGCATATCTCTAATTTTTGTAGAAATGTTTCTCGTTACAACAGTACAATACTGACTGTGTCTCTGCAGACATGTTTCTGCTGATGTCAATAAAGTACTGACTGTGTCTCTGCGGACATGTTTCTGGTGGCATTAGCATGCTACTGACTGTGTCTCTGCAGACATTTCTTGTTACATCAGTACAATATTGACTGTGTCTCTTCAGACATGTTTCTGCTGGTGTCAGTACAGTACTGATTGTGTCTCTGTGGACCTGTTTCTGGTTGCATCAGCGCGGTACTGATTGTGTCTCTGCAAACATATAAGCAGTACTAATTGTTTCTGGCGTACCTGTTTCTACTTGCATAACTATGATACTGATTGTGTTTCTGTGCCTGCATTTCTGATGTGTCATTATACTGCTGTTTGTGTCCCTGCAGACATATACATTTTCTCTCAGTACTGTACCAAAAGTATCTCTGTGGGTATGCCCCAGTTCACATGACTAGATCACTGATTGTTGTTCTGCACATGTTTCTGGTTGTGTCAATATGGTGCTCATTGTGTCTAAAAACATATAACTGGTTATCTCAGTACAGTACTGATTGTGTGTCTATGGATATGTTCCTGCTCACATCACTCACTACTGATTGTCTCTCTGCGCATATTTCAGCATGTGCCACTATGTTGTTGATTATGTCTTTGTGGACATGTTTACTCTTATATATAATTTATGCCGTTTTTTCTTTCATTATATGCTATAATACAGGTAAAATATTTTTAATCCACTGTGTGCATGAATATGTTTATAATCATTATATGGCACGGTGCATGCCTTCTGTGTATTGGCAGGCAGTGACCAAACCAGTTGATGCGAGGGGGGGGGGCGTGGTACAAGGTAGCTGGCCTAAGGGAGAAAAAACAATAAATCTGTCCGTGACCATAGAGAGTTCCTCAAGTCATAAAGACATCAAATTCATTTTGTTTTTATAGTGAAATATAATCAATAATTTTTTTGTTCTGGAATCCGAGCCCTAGCTAATGCACCACGTTCTTATGTAAAAGCCAGTGGCATTGCAACCATAAGCTTCATACACTGCTGTAGCTGGGAATATTACTGCTTTACTGCACTGGAAATACATTTTTATACAAAATGTCGTAAGAATAACTTATGTGCTTCAGCAGCTATATACAAAAATATACCTGAATTTACTGCCTGCTTTAGCAACAGGGGACAGGTTTAAGTTAGGAGGTGAGTTATGGGACGTCAAGGCTGCGTTTACCTTGCCTGATGCTGTGGTTAGCTACTGATGTTAAGATCTACACATTGTTTTATCTCAGAAGGTTACAGTTAGTTATGACTCTCAGAGTGCTTGCATCGTAAAGTACTTTTCTCCTATTTCATCACAGCCTCTGAACTAACACAGTGGCTTTAATTTTTTTTTTTATGTGATGCTTTAAATTTTCCGGGTATTTTAAAGGCAAAAATATCACCATTTGATGGTGTAATTGTTCTTACATACTGTAGGTGAAAGTGTTGTCCTTGAGTTTATTACTGCTGCAGTACCTTTTTACCTTTCTGTCATAAATATTCACACCTTGGATTCCTGCTGTGTTGTTATGATTCATGTAAACATTCCATATTAAAAAACACTTGTGGCACTCTTAATTCCAAACGAATAGTGAAAAGTTTGTGGACACTTGACCATCACATCTATATGAGCTTGTTGGGCATTCCATTCCATAA
Source organism: Nanorana parkeri (assembly GCF_000935625.1). Classification (NCBI taxonomy): domain Eukaryota; kingdom Metazoa; phylum Chordata; class Amphibia; order Anura; family Dicroglossidae; genus Nanorana; species Nanorana parkeri. Next base: position 247,644 of record NW_017307103.1, read on the forward strand.
CTATAGCCGGAACTATGGAGTTGGCCCCCCTTTGTATCTAAGACAGACTCCACTGTCCTGGGAAGGCTTTTGGAGTTTGTCTCTGGAACTTTGTTCCCATTCAACCAAAAGAGCATGACTAAGGTAGTTCAGAGGTCCCCTTTAACAACTACCATCAAATCACCCCAATTCAAACCTTAAAAGAATAATACACCACACAATATATGGAGTTCAAATGGCCACAGCAGCTGTTTATTACAAAACCATTATAAATAAAATGTTATGGGGCGTGGCCGACTGAGGTGGAAGATGGCCGCATAGGAGAAGTGCTCCGTCTCCGTATCTGCAGCAGGACATAGTGACACGGCACTAGGGAACGTCAGCACTTGATTTTCGTCTTCACATCTTCCTTAACCATCTGAGAAGAAGATGAACAAAAGAAAGCACAAAGGCGGACCGCGGAAACTGACGGATTTCTTCAGGACAGCGGCGCCTCAGGGCCGGCAGAAACATGATAAATAAAATGTTATAAATAACAAAACAACAACAAATAACCATACTGTATACCATTTTTGGTTTCAACGTCCTTAAAGGCACTATTAGCTATAAAACAAACCTGAATCTGCCGACACGTTTTTTACCTGAATGCTCCCAGCCGCCATACACCGCCTCAGGGACATCATTAAATTGACTCCACATTGGTCCCTATTACTGGGTCACAACCGTTTCACTTTACCATCACAGAAGGTCACCCACACCAAAGATGGGTTCCCCCGTCAAGTTACCCAAAAATAGAGAATTGCCTTCAAGGATGCAAATCGCCAAGCCAC
>NW_017307103.1:248582-252007 GCF_000935625.1 Nanorana parkeri
TCCGGGGTGGGTGGGAGGGTTGTTCACCTCTCGTCTGCCGGTTGAGAAACTGGACCCTTAAAACTCCTCCTCGCAGACCGCCTTCCGAAGCCCCTCCTGGCCGACCACTATCGCCCAATCCAGTAAGTGCCACTCCCCTATCTTACTTCTACCTTTCTTTAACCCTTTTCTACACTGGTTCCCGTTCCCACCCTTGTCATGTAGGCCTTTTGCTTATTCCTTTTAATTTATTAGCTCCAAGCCTATCTTTTGTAAAGTCAGTTACTGATGTTTGATGAGAGACCTGGCTAAAAATCAGTGTTCTAGTCCAAGGTTAGTACACAGTGTTGAAATCAGAACTCTTTACAGGCCTTTCTAGTTCATCCACACCAAACACATAATAGCATGCCTGTATGGAACTTGCTTTGTTTACCAGGTCACAGTGATGCTGGCACAGCATTCCCCAAACTGTTTGCACAAGGCTGGAAGCAGTCAATCATCTAAAATGTTTTTGTATGCTGTAGCATTAACAGTATTTTTTCAAACACAGGAACTCAATGATTTAGAGGGTGTCCACATACGTTTAGCCATATAGTAAGAGTGATGTTCAGGTATCCACAAACATTATATTGTGTTGTAATAGGGAAGAGAAGTGGGCTGGTAGCATCTGATGGGATACAGTCTCTGTTTGACCAACAATTTTCTGATGCGGACAGGGCCACCCATGGCTCGAAGTTAGCACAAATGTGTATGCCTATCCCAAGCAGAGTGTTGACTTGTTATTGTGCTTCTGTTTCCTATGTCTATTCAGTAGGGTTGTGGTTGCTGCTGTACAGTGGAGGTCCAAGCCATGGCTATGCTGAAGCAGAATTCCCTACTTGCAGGACAGACTGAACATCAATAAAAAAAGATTTGGCTAGCAAGAGCTTTGAGCTAACATAGACATGAGATGACAGCCATTCCATCTGAGTTCCAAGTTACCAGTGCCACTCTTAAGTGGTCTTGTGACAGACCGCCTAGTACCCCGACTGGGTACATCTGTCAGAAATCAGCTTCCTCTCTGCTGGAACCTGAATTCCAGTGTCCTCAGTCCAAACCTGCCTAATTATTGGACAGAACCAATATCTTAGGACAGAACGCTAAACCCCTCAAACATCAGACAACACCAATGTTGAAGTGGAAACCAAGAACTGCCTTTATTGAAGACCAGCTCAGTCTTTATACAGTTCTGGAAGTCTAAAAACATAACGCAATCAAACATGAACAACATGCAAACAGACAATCCCTCCCCGATGCCTTAAAGGAGAACTATGACATGAGTGATTGCCACTCACCTCATAGTTCTAGCCGACCTGTGACAATTAGACTGTCACAGGTCGGCTCAGTAGATCGGGAGGTGAGAGAACACATACCGGGTTCCCTCACCTCTCGATCCTGTCACGGCTCTCTGCCGTGACAGGGGGAGGGGCTGGATTTCCCTCTCCCCGCTCCGATCTGCCAGCGCTGACTGGCGGAACGGACAGGGGAGGGGGCGGGTACAGTCACTCACGCAGCTGGGTGGATCCCGTCATCTAAGTCGGGATACGCTCCAAGTGCGGCTACAGCTCGCGGTATACTGAGCTTAGGGTAACGGGAGGACGCTAGTTTGTGTCCTCCCGTTACCCCAAGGAGAACTATGGGGAAAAACACTGACCCCATAGTTCTCCTTTAATGAATGAATAGGGAGGGAGGAGACACATGTGATGGGATTATCTGCTGAGTGTATCATAGGGTGATCTACTCATCTGGAATCAAAGTCAGCTACTCGTAGAGTCAGCTATCTTAATCCCATCATCAACACAATAGAACAAAGGGACCAATAAACTAACACATTCATTGGGAGTCTCAGTGTAGAGTTAACCCTTTTTGTGCTGCTGGATTTACACCCTGCACCTTTAATAGGCAATGGGAAAAATGTGGCATATAAACATAGCAGTCCTCGGGGTTCGAGGAACAGTCCCTCAAGTCTTAGTTCCATGTAACCCCAAGAGGTCCGTGGGGGGGGGCCCTCCATATTCCTAGGTCCATAGGCAGTAGGAAGGAGGCTAGCCCTCAGGCTCCTCCAGCAGCCCCAGTGACGGTTCAGTCCATCACAGTCTCCCTAGATAGCATTTGTTTAGATATCTTGCAGAGAATATGGCAGGAAGAATAAGATTAAATAGCAACACTAGACAGGAGGTCCTGCAGCTGACACTGCCTCCCAAAGAGGGGTGTACATTAAGGGAATCATTTATAAATCATCTGCCCTGCAATGCACTGGCCAAATGCCATGTATACTGCATTCTCACCACTAGATTGAGTCGAGGAGCATAGGAAATTCCTACGCTGGCCGAATGATATTTGGACAGCATTCTCGTCAGTAGATGGAGCCAATGAACATAGTAAATAATTACAATGGGACGAATGTCATTCCCCCGGCATCCTTGCTATTAGGTGGAGGAGAGGATCACAAGAAAATGCTCCTTGGCTCTATCTAGTGACGAGAATGCCGTGCATTCATCCAGCATGTAGCTGAGAGGATGTTTTATGAATCATCTCCTAAGTGTGAATTGTGGGTGGACTTAGCCTTTAATGTCTTTATATACTTTTTATACTACCAATCTCTGAAACAATATCAGTCAACAGATATAAAAAAAATCTCTGTAACAGTGAATTTGGTAAAAACCTAATTGCAGAGGCGCATAGAATAAATGAATTTAGCAGGTTTTCAAACATTATTTAGTACATAAGCTGTACATCAACTAATTTTATCATCCGAAGTTTATGGCTTTCTACCAGGCGTTTTTTATCGTGTTATTCTCGCTTAAAACAGGAAGTCTGCACGTCTATGCTTAATTATACCAAGATCTATTTAAATGTATGTAACAATAGCTATAAAACAACGTTGACTGCAAGCCAATAAACAGACTAGCTCCCCAAATGTAGACTCGTACAGGCTGTTGCATATATTTTTTCAAGCTTCTTTTTTTTTTTCCTTTCAAAGCAAGGAGTTGTGCTAAAACAAAATGAATAGAGAAAATATCGCCTGTGGGAAATTTACGGGTTTAATCAAGCTGGGAAGCTTTGGGTACTTATATTAATGTCATTGCAAATATTGGGAGCCATAAAATAGTGTGTGACGGCGCCTCTCTAATATGATTATAATATGTACCGTGGAGTGTTTTTTCAACTTTTTTTTGTTTTAGAATTACCATAAGCAAATGTTGAATATTTAATCAATAAATTATCTACTTTTTAAACAAAGTTTCAGAACATTATTCTGATCTCTCTCATGTATTATCAATGTTGTGACATGAATTTATAACTGCCAACCTAATGAAAGAATACAAAAAAGATACGTACCCGCTAATGAAAGTGTTGGCCTGTGTCCTGCTGCCCAGTGGCGGACCTAATAACCAAAGGGTCCT
>NW_017307103.1:252018-256299 GCF_000935625.1 Nanorana parkeri
TAGGTGACATTAGGGGTCTTGGAGACCCCTGATGTCTCCATAAAGAGGACCTGTCATGTAAATTGGCTATCCCATAGGGGGCTTCTTAGCCCCCCATGTAATAGCAATAAAGTTGTATGTAAAAAAAAAAGTAATACAAAAATGAAAGATTCATAAAAAAAATAAAGAAGCATAACGTTTATTTTTTTAAACATTTTTTTGAAGTCTGCGCCCCCCTAATACACACGCATATATGCGTCAGGTGCGCCTACGTGCAGCACATGTTGCATATCGCCGCAAATGGAGTGAGAGCAATAATTTTAGAGCCATTAAGGCCGGGTTCACACCTGGGCATTTTACAGCGCTGATCGACGCGCTGTAAAACGCCCTGCAAGTGAAATCCCATTATTTCCTATGGGCATTGTTCTCACTTGGGCATATTTCAGCGTGTCGGAACGTGCTGAAAAACGCCCTACGCCCCGCGGTTATCCATTAGGATACAGCCGGATAGCCCGCGTTTGACGTGCGTTTTGTGGGCTGTAAATCGCGGTTAAAACATGCACCGCAAAACGCGCGTCATACACGCATATTTCGAACGCTTGGGTGGGAACCCAGCCTAAAGGAGAACTATGAGATGAGAGATTTCCACTCACCTCATAGTTCTACATGTGTGCACTGCAGGGGGTGGGGCTTGTGTGTCACACACGCCTCCTGTGACCCGCCCCCCTCACTGAGAAGCCCGTCAGTGGCACGGTCTATCAAAGGACCGTGCACTGCCCCATATTGCAGAACCGGACCCCACTGAGGCTGTGGGGGTGCCCAGGACCTGACCCCACTGGGCCCCCCCACAGCCTCAGGCCCCGCACCGCTTGCACTGGCTGTAGTTCCGCCACTGCTGCTGCCCCATGGTGCTCCTGGGCTTGCAAATGGAGTTTAACCAACAGCTGCACTTAAAGCAGTTGGCTTGATTATTAGAGGAAGACACTATGCATTTGCTGTCGCTGTCTGGCGCTGGATTGAATGTTAGAGGAAGACACTATGCATTTGCTGTCGCTGTCTGGCGCTGGATTGAGTGTTAGAGGAAGACACTATGTATTTGCTGTCGGTGTCTGGCGCTGGCTTGAGTATTAGAGGAAGACACTATACATGTATTGTCAGTGTTCGGTGCTGACTTGGGTATTAGAGGAAGACACTATACATGTACTGTTGGTGTCTGGTGATGACTTGAGTATTAGAGGAAGACACTATGCATTTGCTGTTGGTGTCTGGTGCTGGCTTCAGATTTAGAGGAAGACACTATGCATTTGCTCTTGGTGCCTGGTGCTGGCTCAATTATTAGAGGAAGACACTTTGCATTTACTGTTGGTGTCTGGTGCTGGTAGTTTTTCAACAGTGCCTGAAACAAATACAAATGTTGCAGCTCCTGTGAAACGGGACCACTTATACTTAAAGTATATATAAGTATATATATATATATATACCTAAATACTAAACCCAAGAACAAAATGTAATAAATTGCATTGTACCAATATTTACATGTGGTGGCTGCATTAGGTTTCCTTGATTCAAGCTTTTTTCCCCTTTTCTTTCACCTAGTAATCTTGCAAGTAACACACTTCCTGTGCTAGGGTGGCAATGCTTCTTCACTCTACTGTATGTATGAAGGACCAGTTCTATCACCCTAAGATAGGACCACAAACACCTCTCCCTCTCTTCTTCTCCATAATATAGAAGGGAGGTGTTCTGTGGTCCTCAGAAAGAGCTGGGAACAATGTAATTGATCATCTCAGAGAGCACAGGAAGTGATCAGCTGACAAGGTTTTTGGCAGAATCAACACAGATTTTTTGCAATTATTGAACTGAAAAAAACACTTTTATTAATGTATTAAATAGACCAAAAGGGAGTGAATAATATAAATCTATTAGTTCTCTATGACTAAGCGTTGTGGGTGAAACACTTGTGAGACAGATTCCCTTATCATGGGGAGCATTATGTGGTGTATATCGGTTTGTGGATTACAAATAAATTTGGACATGCTATGAAAGACCCATAGAGTGTGGCTATTTTTGAACTGGAGTATTTGCAGGTGAAGATGCACTTTTCAGCCGGCACCTAAGGGATCTCTACCACGGGAATCCAACCACAGTATTGGAGTTGTGAGAGTTTTGTATACATTGTTTAATAGAAATCCATTAACAGGATTTACATATCCATTAATGTGAACCTATGCTATGCACCTAAATTTAATGGTGGCTGCACTAACTGGCCCTCCATTCAGCCACTGTGATTGAAGAGAGGAAGCCCTGTGTCAACTCCAAGCTTTCAGTCACCAGTGCAGCTGCCACCATATACTTATCTTACTGTGATAAACTTCTAGGCTGCACTCCACACCTCCTGCGAGGCCTAGAAATATTGGCTATTTAACTCTTGTGATGAATGCAGATTGCCAGCGGAATGGAGCAACAGAGGGGTATAGAGGAGTATAGGACAGGTAAATAAAAAGAGGATGGTAGGGCTGCCAGTAAAGTGAACCTGTGTGCTTTGCTCTGCATGGGCCAGGCTCACTTTCAAGAGATACTATTTCACCACCGGCATGGGCAATCACTGATTCATAACTATGAACTGTAGGCTTGAGGAAATCACCAGTATTGTTGTATAAACCTTCTTGCTATGTATATTTCTGAAATGATATATGTACATGGGAGTTATCCATCTTTGCTTATTACATATGCAGGCTCTGCTTCCTGCCAATCCTCTTACCAAGCTGCTGGTCTTTCAGACATTGACTGAAGAAACCAAACTAATATGCAGCAATGGACATTTGAGGTTCCCATAAACTCATATCTCAATATATCCAACATCTGGATCGGCTAAGCGGAACCTCCGGTCGGCTACTTGCTGCTGTTCGGTCTATTCTCATAGATACAGAACAGCAGTGAGTGAATAGCCGAATTCCTATTGGCTATTTCAATTTGCAATAGACAATAGCAAACTAGCTATTGCACCCGCCCTCTGCTGCTGTCAATCACTAGAGAGGACCTGATGTAGAACTTCAGGTCCCCTCTGCTATGCATTCCTATGGTGTTTTTTTTTTTCTGACGTCACCCAACGGCTCCGATGTCAGATGAAAAAAAAAAAAGACAACAGAGCAAGGAAAGGTTTACTCTGCTCGATCGAGCAGAGTAAAACTTTCCCGGATAAACTGTTTCTCTCCCGGGCGGCTGGGAGTCGCTATCTAATAGCGGGAGACACGCGGAGTGTCCGGGAGAGTTGGGCTATCTGGAGATCAGCGTCCCTGGTTACCTGGTAATGGGTATGGTAATGGATATGGGTAAACAATGCGATTTATCAGCCTTTGAACGTGGGATGATTGTTGGCAACCAGGGACGCTGATCTGTCTGTGCAAGTGGCCGGAGCCAGCCGTGAGATGACGGCTGGCTCCGCCCAGCAGTCAGTAGCAGGCTGTCGGCTGACCAAAGGCCAGCCGTTCGGCCAGCTTCGGCTTTCACCTCAGCTCAGTCGAGCCGAAGCATATGCCTTCGGCTCAACTGAGCCGCTCGGCCGACTTCGGCAGCTGTACGGGCTATAGTGAATAGCCCGTACAGCAGCCCTTTGGTTCTACTGAACCGAAGGGGTCCTGGGGCCGAAGCTAGCCGAAGGATCTGCCGAAGCTACGGCTAGATCCTTCGGCACTAATGCCCAAAAGGACCAGGAAGTGGAAAAACAATAATTGTAAGTAAAAATATGTTTGTTTAACTAATGAGTGTAAGATGATTTCATATCGGCATGCATAGCTGTGATTTTTAGTGAAAGTGGGTAAAGATCCACTTTAATGGGGTTATTATTTTTTTCCCCATTGTTAGTATACATTGATAACAGCCTCTTAGAGGTTTTCTTTTGCCTTTTTTTTTTTTTTACATCATTGTTAGAAAAGAACTGGAAGAGGATCAAGTTGACAGGGGGTGTCCTTTCTTTCAGCTTTACTAACCTTTTACTATGTTATATCACCAGCAATTTGACAAATGTCATCTCTATTTTGTTGGATGTAGTGGGAATTTTCCGTTCATGTACATAAAGAAAAGTGCTACACGCCATTCAGTACTTCCTATAACTACATATTCAGTTATCAGTTTCACAAAGCGTTTTTGTCTGAGATAATGCAATTTTTATACATTTACATAATTTTCCATCTTATACCTAAAATATATCCTGCTGATGGCATTATGATTTAAATAAGGGTTTTTTAAAAGAACACGTCGTTTGAATGCCTTATATATTTGCATTTCTTTATATACATGTAT
>NW_017307103.1:257003-269865 GCF_000935625.1 Nanorana parkeri
TTTTCTAGCTGGAGAGTCATTGACAATTATTGTTAGTAGTGAATGATATTTAAAAGATCACTAATCCTTAAAAGATAAGTAGCTCATATTATGAAAACCTATCCTATAATTAGCATTCACAGATATTTATGTACAGTATACAGTACCCTGTTTCCCAAAAAATAAGACCTACCCTGAAAATAAGACCTCGTACTATTTTTGGGAATTACTAAAATATAAGACCCACCCCGAAAATAAGACCTAGTTGTGACCATTCCCAGGGACGGTGGTGGCATAAGGGGGAACTTAAAGAGCCGCTGGAGAGGCAGCAGAGAATTAGCGGTGCCAACAAAGCCAGAGCTAGAGGAAGCGAGGCAGCATAAGCCGATGCCTCCTCTATAGCTCCTGTCACAGAGTGATACCAAATGCACTCCGCCTGTGAGGAATCGATAGTGAAAGTGCGCTTCGCTCATTATGCCCAGCGATTGTTTAGCAAATTGCTCTTAGAAAGGTACGGCTCCCCTGATTGCCCTGATCAACCTGTTTTTGTACATGAATACATGTAGACTTTTCTACATGAAAATTGTGGATTGTTGTACATTAAAAAAAAAATAAGACCTACCCCGAAAATAAGACCTAGTGTGTTTTTTTTGAGCCAAAAAAAATATAAGACAGTGTCTTATTTTCGGGGAAACACTGTATATATTCTTTACAGACTTTAAATATTTCACATTGCCATGTTATTTGCCAATTTAGCCTTAGGAGAGGGTGCAGCGTATTTTTTATTATGATTATTGATCATAAAAATGTAAAATATATATAAAATCATTTCAGATATTCTTAGTTCATATACTGCATCAGACACCTATGTATAATATATGGGAATTTTGAAATGCGTACTATTAACAAATCTGTAAATATTAGTAATATAATGATATGAAGAAGAAGCAAAGGTAGACACTGTACATCAGGGGTGCCCACAATTTTTCGTCTGGAGATCTACTTTTCAAATGACGAGCTCAATGAGATCTACCAATGAAAAAAACACCTGCGTTCAGGGGCGGGAGGGGGCATGGCGGTACATTGAAGTCAATGGTACAGCAGCCACGCCCCCAGAGCAATCACACGCACCCGGAACACAGGCACATCAGTGCCTGCATTCCGGTCTAGTCCAATCTGCAAAAATGCTGCAAGCCGGCTTGCGTTTCTGTGCGTTCTAGAGACCGAACACTCTGGAACGCAGACTTTGTGGTGCGAACTGGCCCTCTCTCTAGGCCTTCTTTTCTCTCTCTCTTCGTCTCGCCCCTGTTTCTATCTGCTATCTTTATCTGCCGACGTTGAACACAGGGAGAGGTGTTCCGACCCTTCCCTTCTGCGGCGTCAGACACATCCAGCCGCACTAGCACCGCGGGAGGGAGCTCAGGTCAGTGAGCTGATCGCGATCTACCAGTGTTTGCTTTGCGATCTACCTAATGGGCACCCCCCATTAGGTACAGCAGGTACATGGTTCATCTAACTAAGGATGTATTATGGTTTAGTGGGGTCACTTTTAAAGTGTATCTGTGCCAAAAACATTTTTTGGGATGAAATACTGAATGGTTTGAACCCCTGTCAAGGTTTTTTTGCTATTTCTTGAGATTTAGTTAGTAAAAACACCTACCCTACCCCTTTGCAGCATATCATATGTAAACAAGACAGGCACACCTTTAAATTGTATTTGTAAAGAAGAACCCTGGGCAAGCAAAACTACCCTTGCCGAGGGGCTACCCCCATACTGCAAGGTTTAAGTGCTATTTTTGTCTACGGGGCTAGATAGATATACTCACCTGATCCTCAATCCCACTGGCTCACTCCCTTGGGCTCCGGCGGTCTAAGGTCCACTGACGTCATCACGTGAGTTGATTTGCATTAGACATGAGGACGCCCAGGCAAATTCCATAGCTGAAATGGAGGGGGAAAGAGTGCTGACTGTCATGGGACTAAGGATCAGGTGAGTGATGCTTTATTTAAGCCCCCTAGACACAATGAGCACTTTACCCTTGTAGTGCGGGTATAGCCTCAGTGCAAGGGTAAGTTTTGTTTTTTTACGCAGCGTTTTTCTTGCTGTTTTTATAACTCCCACTTAAATTTTCTAATATCTTTTTATTGTAAAAGTCTGCATATTTATGTGCACATGTACAGATGGGACATCAGACCTAGTGTTGAAGAAGACTTTTTGTGCTGATGTCCATGGGTCTACCGCTAGAGGCTATAATACAAACAGGTATCTCTGCTTAGCCCATCAGGTCATGTAGAAGAACACAGGTTGTCAGTATTGGATAGAGCAAAAGACACTTGAACTCCAGGTGTCAGGTTTTTATTGCTGCCAGTGTACTTTTTACAGAAAAGTTGCCACCGCATGTCCTGGTGACTCAAATAATGCACAAAAATGTAATGCTCTGGCTATGACACATTCAAACAATGAGCATACTGTATATGCGGACTGTCTTACCTGCCAAAAGATTTGTAATTCTGTTTAGCTACTATTGTGATCCAGGCAGGACAGTGAAGTAATTTTCCTCCAAGAGGGAAAGATGGGTGACCAATACACCCCAACCTACCGACTGGGTCATAAACAAGCATTAGCAAACTCTACTCTCTATGTTGTTTCCTCCTGTCAGCAAGCTTCCATTGTTAAAAGGGCAGCACTAATTAATGCTGTAGACTTTGATATGCTCACAGTTCCCTTTTCAAGTCTTGTGGTACTGGTTAGCTAATATAAAGACAGATTCAGCTACTTATACAAGCAGATATTGAAATATATTTAAAGATTTTCTTTAAGTGAATATATAACTACATTAAATGGTGTCTACTTGGGGTTTGGTGCTATGCGCTCGTCATATGAGCTGAGGAAAGTCAATGTCTGTACTAGGGCTGCAACCAACGAATTGATTAATCGATAATAATCGATAATGAGAATAGTTGTCAACTACTCTCATTATTGATTAGTTGGATCCCCTAGCTCTCTCCTCCATGCTGGGAGCAGGGTACAGCAAGCAGTGGGCAGGTGCAATAGCCAGCCTGCAATTGGATATTGCACCAGCCCACTACCTGCTGTATTTACATTCAGCTGCTGTCTGCGGAATCTTGCCACTGGCAGCTATCATTCCTCGGCTGAAGCTATTCAAGCTCCATGTGCTTACAATTATAAAGAAAAAAAATTCTAAAAGGTGGGAAACAAATTCGGCCTCACAAATTCTACTGCGGGAAGTGCGTTGCAGTGCCATTCATTTCAATGGCACCCCAAATGCACACCCCACCCGCAGTGTGAATGCCCGCACTGGAATGCCAATGCCATGCGTTCCAGTGCTGTGCGATTGCAAAAAATTGTGCATGCAGTTTTATTCTAAAGTAAACTTTATGTTTGTTACCCTATATTTGTGTATTTTATTTTGAATTAAGGATGGTATTTATTTTTGTTATTCGATTAATCAAAAAATATCCGGCCAACTAATCGATGATGGAAATAATCATTGAAGCCCTAGTCTGTACTGCTCAATCTGAGTTCCCGGCTCAGTGGCATTTCTTCCCCCTTTTCCCCAGGAAAGTGACTCCCATTCTTCTGTTCCTTGTCTGCAGGATTTATAGTATTTCATCCAGACACAGATCAGTTTTGCAGCTGCTGTGTGGATTATATTCACGCTCTCCCTCTCCTCCTCAGCACCCCCCTTCCTCCTCCTTGCTCCCTCTCTTCCCCCGCTTACTGCTTCATGTCACAGATAATAGAGCTTTAAAGCATTTCATGGACTCTGCGACAGGACAGAACAATTTCAGGCTGATTTTCACATACCAGCAGAGCTTCCCGGTACCAACGTGATATTTGTGAAAAATTACAAAACTAATTCAGAAGCAGGCAAGGGCAAGCAAGGACAAGGAGACACCTTGTGGGGATACGGGAGATGTGCTGCCAACTGCCTGTTGGTTGCCAAGGCAGACCGCTTGGCATACGCTTGCTGAAAGATGCTTTATTTTGCTTCCGTCATCTTATCCGAGCGAATGGGAACTTAGTTCGAGCAAAAGCAGTAAGGAGGAAACAGCATTATGGACACAGATATAAAGGAAAGAGGCTCAAGTGTGCAACATTTGCCCAGAGAAGTCATGTAGGAAGAGGATATGTTGTTTTTTGTGCATGCCTTTGTATTGCTTTTATGCACGTGTACATGGGTGCCTGAGCCTGTACACTGTAAAAATCTGGCACCCGAAAGCCACAGCTACTGTGTGCAGCCGCCCGTAGAAATCAATGGCTGTATGTGGCTGAGCACCCATATATGCAGGTACTTGTGTAAACACACTCATGCACATAGATGTATAGCCCAAAACATAGACACTGTGTGTTCAGACCAACGTATAGCCACATACACGGGGCTGTCCCTAGAATGTTGCCTCAGGCAGTATCTCATTGGGTCACATGGCACACCTACTTCCCCCTTTCCGGCCAAAGCATCCCAGGTTGCATAGAGCTCTTAGCAGCCTATGGCGCTCTTGCAGGCGACCCATCATAGCACCTGGCAACCAGCGACGTCAGCTCCACCCATAACGTGCACCACCAGCACTTTTTTTTACCAACCCCAATAACGCAGACTGCCAGCAACACGGACAACCCCCCCCCCTGTTTCCCCTGCCATAACCACCAGCGCCACCTAGGCCTCGGATGGCAGTGTAGGATCACCCCTGCACACACAGCTGCATCCTGTAATTGATTTTTGTGGGCGGCTGTACTCAGCAGCTGGGGTTCTTGAGCAGGAAATACACCCAATGTTGACAGTGTATGGCGCTCATGTGCATGCAACCTTAATGGATGAAGAATGAATCATAATAGAAAAGTATTGGTGATCTGCATATGGAGCTGTCCAAGTGCTGAACCACACTCAGTTTTTTGGTAAACTTGGCTTGCAACACTTACCTCTGAATACATACAAGAGACACTGGGGTTGATTATATAAAGGCTGTTTACATTGCAAGGGTATTTTCACATTGTGAGTGAATTTCCATAAAACAAATGTGGTGAAAATTCATTTTGCAAAGAATACCCAATCACACGTAGAAAAAAAACCCCCAAAAAAACTATTTTTACTTTTATATGATTAGATGATGGAAGTCAGCAGAGCTTCACCACATTCATTAACCTAAGGGAAAATTCCCTTGCTAAGTAAACAGCCTATTTTACTTTAGTAAAGCAACCCCTTGTCATCTTAAAAATTGAAAGTAAAACATTTCTGCATAAATTACAGGTATGGTATTTATTTTTACCAGCTCCATTGCAATCTAGCTTTACTCTCTTGCAGAGCTAAAGTTGCTGCTAAGAATCTTTGCATCCGATCCTTCAGGGTGTGGCGGCTACCTGTGTTACCCCACTGCACGCTGTAGCACTCTCCTGGCCACTATGCCACTAGTGTGTCCTTGCAGCTCAGGGGTGGGCAACTCCGGCCCTCCATCTGTTGTGGAACTACAAGTCCCACGGGGCACTGTAAGGCCCCGTTCACATTGAGTGATTTATCGCACGGTAATTCCCGCGATATCGCGGCTATTTACCGCGCGATATCGCTCTTCAATGCTTTGCAAAGGGTCTTGCTGTCGCGGGTCGTGGGTCGCTACAGCAGGACCCTTTTTGGAGCGGATTTTGCCGCTATTCTCCCTTGCTCAATGCAAGCATTTGCGCGATATCGCGCGTCAAATCGCGCGATATCGCGCAAAATGCAAATCGCGCGACAGTGTGAATGGGGCCTAAGACTGATAGTTACAGGCATGTCTCCTAGAGGCAGAGGCATGTTGGGTATGGTAGTTAAAGCACAGCTGGAGGGCCGGAGTTGCCCGCCCCTGCTGCAGCTAGTGATGTAATCGAGTGGGGAAGAGCCACAATGTGCAGCATAGAGAAGCAGGCATCTGATGCATTCTTTGTGGGTACTCTAGCTCTGCAAGAGAGCAAAGATTGGCATCAAGGGAGTCAGTAACGATAAACATTATACCGTATGTTAGACAGCAGTGATTGCTTACATTTGTTTAAATCGATAGCGTTTAAAGTCCAGTTCCAGCCAAAATGATTTGCTTTCAGTGTACAAGGTTTGGAATCAATGTCAAACTTTATTGCTGTCTGTGTCCCCATTTGGTAGATTTCTTCTTACTTCCTGTCTATTTGATGGGTGACTAGAGAGAATGTGAAGAGATAGCTCCCACTTTCTGACTATTTTATAGGTGTTAGAACAGGAAATGAGCAAAATCACCCTAGTCGGGACACCAGCAGCAATAAAACAAATGTTCTAATAAAGCAAGGGAGGCTTAAGCTGTCTATTCGAATTTCGCACAGGGGGCGCTGCTTTTGACACCCTTTCGGCTGGCATCCCTTGATCAGCTGATTGAAGAAGCTGGTTGGAAAATCTTTAAACAAACAGAGCTGGCAGCCAATGAGCTGCCGGCTCTGTTCGGGTATTCTGACAGTGGCTCGCGGTTGCTGTCAAAATACAATGAAGACAGCGGGAGATTCCTCAATCAATGCTCATTGGTGGAGAAATCTGTAATATCTTCTTTGTTCAGCCCACTGGTTGAATGGAGAAAATATTTCTGTGTATGGCCAGCTTTAAGAAAAACTATTGGTATTCTGTTGCTGCCTTTGTCCCCTTGAGGGAAATTCCCCCTCACTTCCTGTCCAAGTGACAGGTGTCCGACTCAACACAGAGAGAAGCAAACTTTCTTCTATGGTGACAAAGAAAGAAAGACATTGTAACACTTACCCATTCTATCCCGAAACTAAAAATCGTTTTTGGTAGAAGTCAGGCATTAAAAAGAGCAGAATGAAATTTACATTCATTTTATGTGAAATGAATCCCTCACACATGTGCGTACACATGTAATATTAATCAGTGGAAAGGAATTTGTCTCAAGTGGACTCATGCAAAAATGTGAATATCTAGTTTTAAATCATTATAATTGCAAAGGCTTATTAATGAAAATTGTGTATTTCCACCCTTATGTAACTTGTCTTTCCACCCTTATGTAACTTGTGTGCAGGAAGAGACCCGTCTAGGTAAAAGGAATATATTGGGGGTCAGGCAGTTGACATGAGAGCAAGCCGAGCAGTCAAGCAAAATAAAACAAAAAAAGTAAATAAAACAACATTATATAATATGCATATGTAGCGCCCTCTAAAATGTCGCTATTCAATTTAGAGATACCTGGACTGTAACCAGTCTAGATACTGATTATACACAGCTCTGCATTCTATAGGTGTCCCTGAATCTGCTGGATTGATTGCTCCTCCTGTTGCTGAGGAAAAGGGAGCCTTGGCATACAGTGATGGAGGATCCCTCCTCAGATTATGACTATGCACCTGACCCTGACCAATCCCTGAGTAGGATGACTCAGAGGCATGGTTGAGGGCAGGTAATAAAAGGTCTGGGGACACTGTGCAGAGGTCTCTTCCCCCTGGGGGCCTCGCCGTAGGAGGTCTGTGGAGATGCAGGAAACTGGCCTGGGCCTCAGCACATGGCAGGTGCTGAGGGGCCTAGAGGCCTAGGATACACTGATACTTTGCTGGGCCCATACACGTGGCAGGTGATGGGTGCCTTGTTCTACGAAGATACTACCACTAACCTGGAGTGCTCCTTGGCAGTTGCAAAATACCTGATGGAAGCTGGGTCGGAGGGAGAGTCTGCTTGTTGAGGGGTAGCGCAGAGGAGCTGGTGCTAGCGTCCGTTTGGGACCCACAAGGGAGATCCCTCATCCTATTCCAGGTATCTGTTCGAGAAGAAGCCAGGGGTCCTTACCTAAGTCCAGAGATAGCTAACCTTCTCCATATAAGCTACTGGATCATCCTGGCTGTTCGCAGTATTGTTACTACTATTGGTCTCTGGGACCAGATCACAGTGATTTCAGCCTTAGCTGTTGCTAAGGGAGAAAGCTGTCCTCCGAAGTATTTCCAAGGGCATCCTACAGATCCTAAACCCTCTCTCTCCTATTGAACTTGCAAATAAATAACCTAAAAAGAACCCTAAGACTCGAGCCATTCTGTCCATGAGTGTCGGTGTGCTGTTGCTGATCAAAGGGGACCGGTAGCTGGAACCAATAGGTAGGAGAACCCTATTTCATATTCAGCGGCTCCTTCGGGGGTGAGCGCTACACATATTTTTGCATATTATATAATGTAATTATATAAACCTAATTGTTACTGGTTCTCTGTAAGAAGACTTATAACTGACACCGGATCAATAATTCTTCAATGGAAATAGGGGAGGTCTGTTGAGTATTACAATCAAGTCATCCTAGCTCCTCTTCTTTATACAGCGCGTGACCAGCAAATACGAGGATGTTCATAATATGCAAACTGATTGGCCATGCAGGGTCACATGTTATTCTAAAGCCTCCTCCATCATCAAAAAGTATCATCTTTGTCTCCAGCTCTGATAATATCCCTTGTGTGTAATTATTTCTTCAGTGCTCTCTTTCAAATGTCATCTTTTAATTTACCTTGAAAAGAGAACTATGGCCTAACCTTTTTTGGCCATTGTTCTCTTCAGGGTCACAGGAGGACATATACTAATGTCCTCCGATGACCCAAAACTCAGTATGTACCAGGCCTTTGCCCACATGCTGAGAGCACAGAGCCTTGCCGCAGCTAGGACGGATCCTGATAATACAGTCGAGTTCCACCCCGCTGGCTGATTGACAGCTGGCTTTGCCTCTCTAAAGGCAGAGCCAGCTGTGCTCGACCCCTCCCCTGTCCGTTCCTCCAGTCAGGGGAATCCCTGCGGGGAGTGGTGACTGATAGTCACCGCTCTTTGCAGGGAGAGGATTGGGAAGTCACCGATCGGCGGTATGTGTTCACTGACTTCCCGATCAATACAGCTTCAGTGTCACAGGTCGGCTTGAATTATGGGGATGAGGGTATAAACTTTGTCAGCTTTCTTTTTTTGCCACGTGGGTCCCATTGGAGATTTACTTTTACTTTATCTCAAAAAAGGTAAAGAAAACCCCATTAGTGGAGTAGTCAAAAGTTCATGTAGTGGGTTATGCTGGAGGGTTTGCTGTAGAAATAAAAGTAATGCTGGCAAAGTAGGGAGAAGTAGAAACTGCAATTGGTTCTTACAAGAATCACCCTCTCTGCTTGTCCCGGTGATCATTCCAAGTGTTAAGTGCTCGTTGGCAGTGCTCCCTCCAGCCTTTCTCCTCCTACGCTGCAGGATTGGAATATTGCTCAGCGTCCACACATCTATAAACTGTGTATGGAAGGTGATGATTTACGGGACCTCAGGTCACTGCAGTGGAGGGGGAGAGAAGCTGGAACGACTGGTTTAAGAGCAAGCCGGCGACTCCATGGTGAGTATAATGAGCAGGAAAAACTTTTATTAACCTTTGTAGCGGTGTTACTCCTGCACTGCAAGGGTTAATAAAAACGTTTCTGGAGTCTTTCTTTAAAAAAAAAAGGGCATGTCCACCTTTTCCTACCTACCTTCATTACAGCGTATTACAGTTGCATAGAAGTAATAAAGGTGTATATACGAAACACACACTGATAGGAAAGACAGAATTAAAAAGATGTAATATATTATGATATATACTGTTTATTATGGTTTTAAAAGAATTGAACAACACAAGATAAAAACTCCACTTTCATAAAAGAATCACAGTACAGTATTTTTGATTTATAAGACTCTGGAGGGAAGTAAACATAGTTATGCTTCTTAGAGAAAACACTTGGGCATTTTAGCTTTCTGACTGACTCTAGAAAAAAGTACAGGTACAATCTGCTTTGTTGGCATGTGCAAACCTCAGCTCTCCTGTGCTCGGGTTATTATAAATAATCCACTTTTAGGTCTATTCCACGAGGCATTTCAAGGAGCAGTAATAAGCTAAGTGCAGTAATTCATAGCAGCCAATTAGAAGTAAGCCTTCTCTTGCCAGGTTGTTTTTGGTGTATTTCTCCCCAAACATTTTTTTCTTCAGTTTTGGATAGAGTAGTAACAAACGCATAACCCTCTTGTTTTTGTTTGCTGTGTCCTATCCCAGAGATACAGCAGAACTATACCCAGATATATAATGGGAAAGGTGAGGAAATCATGTTAAAGTAAGGGAAATCTCCTTTTAGAAAACCATCGCCATAACAGGTGTCCACATTAGGGCCCATGCACACCATATGCGTTCGGGCTGTGCTGGCCATTTTCTTCCAGCGCAGCCTAAAGGCAAGACAAGGCTATTTGCCTTTCCACCATTGGGCATAGTGCGCTTAAAAAAAGTATGGCATCGCTCCATTGTCTACCCATAGAGCTTAAAGTGACATTAAACCCTCAGATTTTTGAACATAAACCAATACTGTAATGTGTGCCTTACTGTAATCCATGGTTGTTTCCCTTCTCTTTGCTGCTCTTCCTTTTAAATCCTCATGTTTTCTCATGCTGGGCAGAACTTCCCTTTTCAGCTGAGTGCCTCTTCCTGTAGTGCTGGCTCAGATTACAAGCCTATACAAACGGATACACAGACAGCGTGTATCCATTCCTGAGACAAGGCAGTCTGTGCAAATCAGAAGTTCTGCAGAGCATGAGAACAGATACAGATTTAAAAGGAAGAGCAGCAAAGAGAAGGGAAACTACCATGGATTACAGTGAGGCACACATTACAGTATTGTTTTATGTAAAAAAATCTGAGGGTTTAATGTCACTTTAATGAAATGTCTCTTGTGACATTTTAATAACGCTCTACAAAAGAAAACAAGAAACAGTGCGATGTGACTCGATCAAGCAGCTGGATTCCCCCTCACATCCTGGGTTTTTTTCTACATTCTTTAGCCCTTTTTTTTTTTTAAATCTCTGGACTCATTGTATGGTATCAATACCTTTTTGTAAGTTAGGTGTCCACAAGTGGACATAGCATGCTGTATCCACTAGAGTGGAGGAATGGGGCAGTGGGGTAGCAAATAAAGATTGAGGCAGACGGCAAATAGTGCCAATTGTTCAATTGCTATAAAGCTGCAGTGTTACTTAATTTTTAGGGGTACAGAGTGACTTTAAAAAGACTCAGGGGCAGGGGAATCCCAAACCTCCTTACAGCCAATCAAGATTTCTTTGACCCTGTCCCAACCCACACATTCCTTTTGGCCCCATCACTATGATGGTCAGCTCTACTGCCCAATAGGTATATGTAATAAGCAGGAAAAGCTAGGCAAGCTTTAGCACTGCTGTGACAGGATAATTTTGCTTACAACGAAAATACATACCTCCCAACTTTGCAAGATGGGAAAGAGGGACAATTTATAGCATAAAATATGTAGGCAAAGGACATGCCCCTGCTATGCCTCCAGTAACACAGATTAGTGATGAGCCTCGGCTTGGTGTAAACCCAGCTCACCCAAGCCCATTCAAAACTGTGATTGCCACCCCCTCCTCCCGACCCAACCAATTGTGGAGAGACACATTCCCCTTCCTGCAGTTATATGTCACAAAGTAGGAGGGGAATGCCCTCACCACAAGGTGGGCAATACTCCAATCACAACGGCTGCCACTGATTCGGCCGAGAGGGGGGGGGGTTACGGTCACAGTTTTGATCAGCCTTGGGCAAACTTAGGTGAACCGGGTTTCCACCAAGCCCAGACTCATCTCTAACACACAGCATGACAATTATTGTGTTAAATTGACTGGTTTAACCTAAAATATGTAAATCATTTATTTTTATAGAGATCTATACATCAGGCAAAATAAAGGGAGAACTGAGGAGGAAGGAGGGGTAGAGGAATTTGGTTCTAGAAAAGGGTCAGTCCCTCTAAATGAGGGACCATTGGGAGCTATGCAAACAGCTGCCAGCATGCTGCTTAACTGCAAAAATGAACCAGTGTATTTTATAAGCAGTAACTGTTCTTAGAATTACTTGGCCTGTATGATAATAGCACAGCATCTTGCAGAGTTGCTTTTGAGAGTCCTTAGGGTGGTCAAGTTAGATAGTTGGTGCAGTGTTGGTGCAGTGTGTATTGGGCTGGCCATTATCGTCTTTGGGCCAGTCTGATACAGTGCCAACCCTCCAAAATCCCACCCCGAGAGACTCGAGATGGGGCACTGGAGGATGTAAATACAGCATCTGCTTAATACATTCCAGGCAGTTGGATAAATGTTTGCTATTTGCGATTTGTCATCACTTAGGAGTCTGCTGTTTGAATTGAAAATGCAGTTATCCTTTAATATGCCAACAGAACATTATCAGATGATAAGGATTCAGTTTATAGTTGAAAAAGAAGGCTTTTATAACCTGATTAATTTGATTACCTAGAAATCGGTGACTAGTGACAACTACCTACACATACATAAAGCATAGCATATGGGAAATAAGAGGAAATCTTCTAACTTTTCCTTCCATCAGTTCTTAGAGCTTGGAATTAGGATTCATACAGAACAGAAGATACTGGGTAATTGCAGCTTTTCAGCAGTATAGGGAAAATGTCACTACATTTATAGTACACAAGGGTCTAGAGCAGTACAGCCGTATGTCAAATCATCAAGTGTTTTATGGCTTGTTATTGTTTAATATCTAGTCGAGGATTGTAATCTGTCTCCTACATTCCCGTCTCCTTGTACTAAATACTAACAAAAGGCTTAAAGGCTCAAATGCTTGACTACACGACAAGTATATACATACAACAGTGCTGCTTAGTAATTCCACAGACAGAATCACCTGAGGATTTTATATAAATACAGCGCAGGTTAGTCATAATACCCAATCAGATTTTTACCTTCTGCAACCCACCTGGGGAAATAGCATTAGAAATAGTTGCTAAGGGGAATGGGGACATCCTTTAGGCCTCCTGTAGATGGGCAGCAGTGATTTGCATTGGATTGTTTTTCACAGGGAGGTATAGCTGTGGCTGCCT
>NW_017307103.1:270147-316324 GCF_000935625.1 Nanorana parkeri
GCCAGCACGCAACATGTCAAGTGGTCTCATTCATCTTTATGGTTGCATACTACATTGTGACTGCGGCAATGTATACAGTACTGTCTGGCCACAAAACTAACATTGCAGTGAGCAGCTGGGGAGCACTAATACCATGGATCAACCACCTAATTTTATCACCCCTTAGCCGCCCATCTGAACAAGCCCTTCCACAACCAAGCTGCCAACATACCAGTTGGATTTTCCTTTGATTTAAGCTATTAGATCAGCAAGCGTTATCTGTTTAGTGTGAGGGCCTATCACGACAGTCTATTTAGTTTATATCCTTCCAGGTAGATCTTTGCATTACGCAAGAGGTAATCATGCTAGTCTAAAATATCAAATCTAAGGACATGTGACTGGTGTGTGGTCAGCTTAAAGTGATATAAACCTATTCACTAACATCTCATATAAGCTCTTACATGTTAATGTAATGTAAAAAATAATTTTTAGTGTTTTAAAATCTGCAGTTTTCATTAAAATGGTACCTGGTGGTCCTGCCATGAAGGTCCTTGTTCAGGATCTTCCGGTTATAGGGTGACAACTATTTCTTCTCTGCCAGTTTGGCTAGTGCATTATCACCATGTCACATCTGCTTCCAATGAAGACTACAAGTGGCTATTTTACTGTTGCCCTGAGAAAACCTGTGCACAATGTGATATGTAGGAAGTGGCAGTAAAGAGTCTGAGCGAAGTACCTAGTGTCTCAGTAGGACTTTATTCTATTTACATTCTTTGCACTGCACTCAGAAAATTGCCACAAACTGTAAATAGATACACTATACTATATGGCCAGAAGCATGTGTTGTTCAGCCTAGGTAAGACAGCTTTGCAAAGACATATTTTGATGGGTTTGTTGTGGAGGAACTCAAGTGGCCTACACAGTGCCCTAACCTCAACCCTACTGAAAACCTTTGGAATGAATTGGAAAGCTAATTGTGATCCAAGTCTTTTCATCCAACATCAGTGCCTGACCTCACACAAATGACCTCAGGCAAACTCCAAAATCTTTTTGAGAGATTGCTGCTGTTAATGATCATCTTTTATATGAACAATTGTACAAAAATCTTTCCCACATCCTTTGACCAATGTACAATGTCTGCAGTTTCCCTTAGTCTTCCCAGCCAGTGCTTATATCTTACACATGCACAGTATATGGCAACCCACAGGGACTAGATTGCGGTCTGAAGAAACAGGCGACTGTTAAAGCAAGAAACTTCTTTCCATTAAATGATCCTTCATTAACGACGAAAATCTGTAGAGCTGGAATTTTTCCTAGACAAATTATTTTGTTGCATGTTTGGGGGATCAAACGCACTCCATACGTGTCACATATTTTGAATGTACAATTTTCATAGCAGAGAAGATAGTTATGGTTTATATAACTATCTTTGACATGAAAGAAAAATTGTATGAAAGACTGTTTGGAAATCCATCCTGTATTGGCAGCCTAATATTACTTACTTAATGACCTTCCTGCTTTTAGCGTGATGCCTTATATGCGTATTTATGTTTGTTTTTGTGTGTTTGATATGTGCAATGTTTGTTCATTATTCCAAGTCAGAAAATTCACTGCATTCCGCCTCTTTGCTTACGTCAAGCTACGGGCAAGGAATTCCCTGCCTGCAGCTGATTGGGTGGCACAGAAGGAGCCCATCCCTAATTTTCACATGGTGATGCTGCAATAAGACACTTCTTTTCTTAGGCTAGGTTCACACTAGGGCAAACCGTGACCGTGCGGCAATCCTGCATGAAACTGCGCGGATGGCCACATGGTCACGGAATCGCACACCACCACCGATCGCACTGACAGTGCCATTATTTTCTAATGGTACCCCAGTCACACCAGGCAGATCGCTTGGTTTCCAACCACGATACCGCCCGTGCAATCACGCATGATCGCAGTTTAAGAAACCGCACAGAGCGTGTCGGAAAAATCAATGGGGCCGCGCGGCAATCACTGTGTGCAATCGCCAATATCTGAACCTAGCCTAGAGTGACAACACTCACTCACTGTACTGTATGTATAAAGTAGCAGCATTGTCACCCTAGGACAGGAAGTGTGTTAAGACTGTGGAACATCTTCCCCCTTACTTCATCTCCATAATATTGGTGGTAGGTGTTCTGTAGTCCACTGTGAGAACTGATAAAACAGTCAGCAGGGGCACAGTGTACAGTAAGGTTATACGCTCCCTGATTACAGAATTGCATTATTTTGTAAAATGCACAATACTGCATGATATTTTGTGCATTTTCATGTTGGCCTGCTGGATGTGTGTGAACATACAAAATGGCTCATGTTTTTTTTTAAATGCACCGAGCTGTGAATTAGCAACGTGAGACTGGATGGCATTACCACATGAAAAGATTTTGCATGCTGTAAATGCATACTTTTGATTGAGTACAGGAGAACAGGGAAGTCTGAATAGGATCATATTGCACTGGTTATTCCCCCCCGCTCCGAAAAAAAGAAACATATACAGGACAAGGAGATTTTTATCGATGCTCACATACTTTGACTTCACTCCAGCCACGTCGATAATGCAGCAGACGTGTGCAATGGGAAAGCAGATCTGCAATTCTCCTCTCAGACCAAGGCAATGCTTCTAGTCATAAATCTTGTGGATGCCTAAGTCGGTAACCTTTTAAAAACCTAAAGACTATTCATTCCAACATTTAGGAACAAACACATCCAATGTGCAAACATCCCAGCATGTGGGCACTTTGACTTCTGCTACTTTAGCAAGAACAGGATAAGGCTCTCCTCTATACAAAACATGTTGTTCACATTAGTTTGAGGGTTCTTTTTCATAACAACTATAGCTTGTTTTTAATGATGGCTTTTTAATCTTTTTATTTTTATTGGAGTTTCAGATATTGAAAGTAATTGATTGGTGTTGGGTAGGAAAAACAATTCAGAGGTTTAGGCAGAGGCAATATTCACCTCCTCTCTGGTCCCCCGTAGACACTCCACTCTGTCCTGCAGTTACCACCGCTCTTCCAGGTTTGGTGACATCCAATGTCATTTAACCCACTGCCTGTGAACCCAGGCTGCCATGGACACAACGCATGGGGGGGAGAGAGGGAGGGTTTGTCATCTGAGTACTGCTCTACAAAATGGAGCTCACATGCCACAATGTGAACACCGGTGTGTGCAACAGTAAGTATCAGCCACCACCAATGCCATACAATAAAGGCAAGGGCTTGTGACCACACATGTCTGCGCAGATGGGGTGGTGGTAAAAGGTGGAGTTAGACTTTAAAATCTCAAAGAATATGGCACAAAATAGCATTATAGTAAATCTGCCACCAACCTGGACAATTTAAATTGAGCATATAATGAAAGAAATACATAATCAGAGTTTACCTTTAGTGGAACCTTTAGAAGTCAGGGGATCCAGAGATATATATAATTATACACAAATCTTTATTTATGCGGTAAAAGTTGACTACAGCTCAGAAAACCCATCTCTTGAACCTTCCTATTAGCCCTTTAATATGGTGGACCATCATATTGATCCGGAGGAGGATATGAATGGATGGGGTCAAGCTTACCTTTTACAGGAAAAGTGGGTATTTGCATATAACTTTAGCTGCTTGTATCTCTTGATCTACTGCTCTTTTTTTACTTTCTGTGTTAACTGAATTAATGTATTATTCAACATACAGTATGTTCAGGTTGAATTTCCCTGTTGACAGGTTTACTTGTATCAAAGGCATTGTATTTGAATCCTTTATAATAGCAAATCCCCTGACATAATCTGTAGTATAGAATGATATGTCTAGACTGGTAACATGAAGAAAACCAATTATCACACATAAAAGTATTCCTAGTAGTTGTTAGTCACATTCAATTGGACTTGATTTGTAATGTTGAAGACATTTCACAAAGCATCCAGGTAGCTGCTCAGCTTTTATGAGTGTCCAGAATATACCTCAACATTTATAGCCACACAGGTAATTTAGTCACCTTAGTCCAATCATCATAGAATGTGTCAAGGAAGATGCTGATTGTCCAAGAACACAATGGGAGGTGTAAAAGCATGGGGTGTATTCTGATACTCATTGATGCTAAGGAAGCTACTTGGATAAATAGTGAAACATCTTTAATCTGTACTATAGAATGATATGCCTGGACTAGTAACATATGGAAAAAACAATGATCACACATAAAAGTATTCCTAGTGATAATTATTCACATTCAACTGGACCTGTTCTGTAATGTTGGGGATATTTCACAACTCATCCAAGTAGCTTCTATGAGTGTCCAGAATATACCCCAACATTTGTATGTACAGCCACACAGTTAACTCAGTCACCCTAAATCCAATCATCATGGAATGTGTCAAAGCAGATGTTAATGGTCCAATAACAGGATGGGTGGTGTAAAAGCCTGGGGTTTTTGATAGTCATTGGAGCTAAGGAATACTTGGATACGTAGTGAAACAACTTCTGCATAACAGATGAATGTAACTAACTACTACTAAGTATACCATGATCTTGATAAATGACAACCTTCACAGACACATGAAAATATTCTACACAGGTCAGGAAGGGAAGGCTAATCCCAGAGATACCAAATAAGTAAAGTGAAGATGTATGAGGACCTAGTCACACTAGATGTAAGCCTTTCCATGGTGTAATCATCCCTAAAGACAGCATGGGACCCATTTTGTAAGGGTTCCACTTATGGTATCCATATGGTATCTAAAGATCGAGCATCTGACTGCTAAACAAATATGTATCAGTTTGAGGTTAATAGGTTTAAGATCTTTGAATGGAAGATACAGCAGATGAGTAATTAGATTTAAATCTAAGAAGACTTACAATAAATCGTTAAAAGAGAACAAGAAGTTTCAACGTAAAGTGTTGTGGGAGGTAAGTTTAATGTGTAATTTACACATACCCTTTTGGTGTCCCTCACTAGATACACAGCTGTCAAAATGTGTCTTCCCTTACTCTTGTTGGCCACATGCGTCATGTCGCTGTACATTGTTTGAATTAAATTGTTAATCCCTATCTAATTCTATGGGGCTAAGAACTTCAAATAATGCAGAGAGCAAGTACCAGCAGAGAGAGACGAAGCCTGGGGTCTATTTATATCGCGAAGGGCGTTAAGAGAGTAGGTGTAAATTACACATTACCTACCACAACACTTTGCATTATAACGTAATGGACTTCACCTTTAAAGTAAACACAGTCACTAAAATGTCATATACACTTTACCATGTTTATTTTGTCATTTTCAATATTTATAACCTGCAGCTTTCATTAAAAAACACATGGTTGTATTAGGGTTATACAGGATGTCCTTTTCTATCCATGACAACCCCTTATAACCCTGCAATTTAATTAAAACTGATGTTCCTGGTTAGATGTTATGCAAACCATATTTTTGATTACCTTTTTTATATATACAGAATGTTTTGTGTACTGGTTGTAAAATTAAAAACCCAATAAAAAAAAATGTGCAAAAAAAATAAATACATGGTGATCTTGTCTTTGTTCAGTCACTTCCTTTAAAAGGCTAAATATGACAGTGAAAACGTTTTGTTATATCTGTTCGATTAGTTCAACAAAATACTTGTTGATCCTTCCAGAAATGTTGTCACCTAATGACTTCCTCTACTCCAGTATTGGCTGTTCTCTTATCAGGTACATTGTTTCCAGCTATCTCTGATGACTACTAAACCCACCCCCCTTGTTATGGAGATAAGGAGAGCTGTTCTGTAATCCTGTCCTGGGGTGACAACACTGCTCCTCATTAGATACAATATGGTGAGTGAGCGTTGTCACCCTAGGACAGGAAGTGTGTTATTGGTGGGATCAACAATTACAAATAAAGGAAATCAATCCTGAGAGGAGAAAACAAATGCAGGCACTACATCTAGGGACTGGTAAACTGCACTATACTGTATACATATTTCATTCTTGGGTTTAGATATACTTAAATTTTAACCAATGATACTGTGGTTTGGGTTGCTGGAGAATCCTAGAGGCCTCGCTCTGATTGTTCACTCGTGAAATGCTTGTCACATGAACGGCCATGTTGTATGACAATATCTAACCAAGCCTAGCCTTCGTTGTTGCTGGTGCTAGAATGAATAAATACTGTGTCTGTAAATGGGAAATCACATGACCCTTTCCATTCCTTGCTTTTACATCTGCTGCAAATCATCCGTTGATATATGTCGTATGTACTACTGTGAAAGTCTACACCCTACCTGCAGTAATGTGAAATTTGTTCGGTAAAATGTATCTGCGAGCTGCTTCCTTCGTGACTTGGTCTGCCCCGTGGACAGGACAGAATATTTTGTCTTACAGTCACGATGCAAATGGTATTCAGTGGCACCAATTTTGGGAAAAATCTGTTACAAGGATTTGAAGTTGCGTTTGTGTGTCTTGGATATGCTGTATGCAGGTGTATGTAAAGCCCTAATTAAGCAGCCCTGACAGCCCCGTGGAAGTAGGTCAGAACATTCCTTGATGAGCCACAAAAGGAATCTTTTCTGGCGCTGTGATGTGTACAGGGTGAAATGGTGACAGGTAGCAGAAGCACCTGCTTAACCCTGGCGCTGCCTGCCATTGTGCCTGTCACCGAAAGATGAAAACTTAATAACAAATGCACAGTGTGTGAGAGCTAGATAGGAGCAGTTTAGCATGAACCTGCAGACATCTGTGTGAGATTTGATGGTATTTTTAAAGCTTCGGCATGCTTTCATCCACAGAATAAGTGTGGAATGGGGGAGAGAAAATGTTTCTGGACCATTAGCTTGGGTGACGTCCAGGATATAGCACCTCCTGCACCCACATTACACAGTCCAGGGCTGTAAGTACTGTATGACCTCCAATGTATGCAGCTAAACAGTGATGCAACACTAACGAACTTCATGATAATATCAGCAGGTACTTATCAGCCCTATTTTTCTGCAGGGATCTGACCCTAGGTACCCCACTATAGAGACTCACATGACGTCAGTCACATGGTTCTACGACCAACCTCAAAGAGACCAGGAAGTTTGCACTAACAAGACTGGGATGTTTATCTTGTTTTAACATCCCTGTGCTTGGAGAATTTCAATGTACTGTAGTTAGAGGCTTTCATCACTTGGGACAACCTCTATTCTTGTACTATTAAGATTCTGCAACTAAACTTCCTTCCCATTCCTTAGTCTCTCCTTCTTTCCATTTCCTTTATTTTTTTGTTGTTCTCTCATTTCATACCTTTATGTAGGGACAATATAGTATTTTTCTTTTTTTGTCTTTCACTGTCATCCTTCCTTCTTCTTTCCCCCTCCCCACTGATTTCCTTCTATGCTCCTTTTTATTTTTCCCTGCATCATTCTTTATTCTTTCCTTCCTTCCTCCATTCTACTCTCCCTCATTTTCTTCTTTCCCTCCTTCCTTCTTACCTCCTTCCTTCCTTACCTCCCTCCTTTCTCTTCCTCCCTTATTTTCTTCCATACTTCTTATCTTCTTCTCTTCCTTTCCTGCTCCTTCTCACCTTCTGTCCTCCACTTTTCTTCCTCCCTTCCTCTCTTTTTCGCTCCCTCCTTCCTCGTAATATAGCTTGTCGTTGCATATAAAATGCATTAAGTAAGAAGGCAGAATACATACCTTATAGTGACTTTACTCCAAGCATACAGATTTATAGATTACTGAATATACTTTGATAAATCTGCATTGGGTCACGCTAAAACCTTGTTGACTGATGTGAGACCCTGCCCAACAGTTCTTCCAGATAATCTAACTAAGCTTAAAGCGACATTAAAGTCAAAAAAATGTTTCCCTCCCCCCATGTTAATGTTAGCACTTACCTTAAATTACATCTCTTAATCCGATCTTCTTTCCTGATGTTTTCATCTGTCCCTCCAGCGGTGCAGCGGCTCTCCGATCCAGCGCTGACTCCTCTCTGCTTGCAGGCACTTCCGATCCAGCAGTGTCTGCATGCGGGTGCACGCGTCCATAGACTTACCTTGCGTCCAGGGGCGTAACTACAAATCACAGGGCCCCATAGCAAAATTTTGTATGAGGCCCCGTGATTGCTAGTTGCAGAGCCCCAGCGGAGAGTGACCCTGCAGAGCCCACCATAGACTCTCTATAGTGGGCTCTGCAGGGTCTGAGATCTCTTACCTGTCAGCGCCTCTGTGGTCGCCGGGCCAACAAGCAGTTCCGGATTCTCTGCGTGGGAGCGCGCAGCGATAACGAGGAAAGTTTAAACCGATGTTAGAGCGTTTAAAAAAAAAAAATTTTGCCTATATCTACTGCTTGCCAGCAGTAGATATAGGCAAAAAACAAACAAAAAACAGAGGCTTTAGAACCCCTTTAAGTGTTTTCCCCCTTTTGTGTTGTGCAGCCAAACATGTAAATCTGGCCTGGCACATCAGAGGTAATACGTATGCCCTTACGTTCATCATTACATCACAATTTGATCTATTTTGCCAGGAGGACGGTAGCATTATTCCGGGTCACTGGAGGAGCCAGGAGGCTTGTGATTCATTGAGATGCTGAGAGATAGATTCCACGCAGAGATGTGTGGGGGGCCGGAGAAGAGGAGGAAAAAAAAGGGCTTTGCTAAATTATCCTGAGAACTCTTGTGTTACTATTAAAAGCACAGTGATCAGTTTGTGTAGACGTACTCTGCTTTGCTAAAAATTATTTTTTAAAAGGTAAGGAACAAGGGGATGTCTCCAGCCTTTTGCAAACAGTCTGATGGTTTTATTTCACCTTTTATTCCACCTGCACTAGAACCCTGCCAGCTGGAATCTGGTTGGATGCAATGGATGACATGGATGCTGTTATTTACCCTGATTATCATGGAATCGAAATTGTCTCTTTGGCACAGCAGTTTCGATAACTGTAATTAAACCGGACTCATCCTTGACAATGTTATACATGATTCTTAAAACATAACAATTTAGAGAGCTCAGGATCTGTGCAAAGTAGACCATTAAATTAGGGCATGTTAACAGAAGAATACCGTAATATCTACACAGAATGAAAACGAGACCGTACCAGCATAATAGGTTCTTGTCTTTTCAAACTATGCAGCCAATAAGAACCTGTATAAGGCTGAGTATAAAGCTGAAGCTGTGTAAATGTTTTCCTGCTCATGCCACCTTTAAGCCTTTCTTCTGGTATAGTAGACTCAAGAAATGCTCATTTTGATGTACACAACCATTTACACCAATTAGAAAGCAATTTTTAAAAATAGACTGACCATGTATAAGACAACTGTTTCTTTTATACAAGTTGTCTATTAATGATTGGGCTAGATATATGAGCAACATTGGAGGCATATTGGTTCAGCATCTTCTTCAGAAAAGGTAAATATTTCAACACTACCATTACTCTTAATGTTATCCGCTCAGCTGGTCTGCTATAGGTCAGTTTTAACAATACCCCTGTGCAATTTCAGAAAAAAGCAACAGCCCTAAAACACGAGGGACAATTTTTAAAAATCAAGTTAATGTGACATTCAGCAAACATTCTCTGCAGGTGAATCTTCCAGGTACATGTATTTAAAATGACAATGATGGATTCTCCACCAGAGAATGTGTGACGAATGTTAGATTTACTGTGTAATAGGCCCATTATTGTTAATGCAGTCCCTGCAACTCTTACAACCGAGCGTAGAGTTGAGCCTTCTTAAAGCAGAAAGCATCTACATTTCTCACTTCCACCACCAATCGCAAGTTTTTTCCTCATTTGAAGATCATGGGAAGGTTCATGCAAATCATTCATTTATGCCCCTGGCGCCAACTGTACATCTAGAACCACTGGTTTATAGTAAAAATACAGCCTTGTTTTAATAAAGCAATTTATTTCAAACTGCATACAGTTGTTTCAGGCTTGTTGTCCATTGTCAATGCAGTCCATGGAAACTGCAGCTTCTATGGCGTGGGGCTTTCGGGAGCAATAAGACAACGTAACCAAACAGGTTATAGAGAGGTGGGTCAAAAGTAGCCGAAAAAACCCTCAATTTAACCAGCATGACACACGGCACACGTGGAACAAGTAAAAAAAGTTAACTGTTGTGGCAACTTCCCTTTCTCATTATTGACCAGGTCTATAACACTTGTGAATTTAATTTTTTAAAGCATACCAAAACATTTTCATAAAAGACATCTTGGAATGTAGGCAGGGGACGCTCCCCCAACACCACACAGATGGCTATAGGACAAGCCTCCCTTACCCCACAATGGGGTGCTGAATGCCTAAGCGACCTATTACCCAGCCCCAGTACTGTGCTTTGTGGGTGGTTGGTGGAGACATACTACAATTACTGATTTTGGTGAACACTAGCATAGGATCAAGAGCCTAAAATGGCAGACTGCGCTAAGGCAATCCAATGTTACACAGGAGCTGGATTAAAACAACATACAGGTTAATTTTCTACATGCCCCATGGCTAACTAGGTTGACTTTGTATGATACCTGCTTATAATCAGTCACAAAACCCATGCAATCCATATGAGTATGCAATTAAAGTAAGCTGCAGTGGTTACCATTTTATAACCATCAGCTCAGTGGGATCACTACGCCTGAGTTCCCTAACACTATTAACTATATGCGTAGATACATAACACCTTTGCGCTGTCTTTCATTGAAGTGCAGCATTCCTAGTGAACCAATGTCCACTTATGAATGAAATATCAGTTTTTGGTAGAGTGACTCTTTTTGAAAATTAGGTCCATGTCTTTTCTGAAGCATAAAAACAATAAATGGATTTTCCTCCTGTCCTGGATGTAATCTTAATTACTGTGCTGATAAGGGAGAATGAGACAAACCACTAAAATAGACGTACACCCTAATAACAGGAAAGCAATGAATTATTCCTGCTTCATCTCAGTGATGACCAAGGACAGATTCCTGTATTAGTACAATCCCATCTGGAGTTGATGAGGTTAATACATATTCCTCCCCATATCCCCCCTCCGAGAGCCTTTGAGAGCCATTTATCTCTGGCCAAGCTGCTGAAAAATGGTCTTCATCCCATCTCACAAGGAGAGGTCAAGGGGAGCTGAGGGCAATAGCTGGTCCCTAGCGTGGCTGGTGATGAATATGACCCGATCAGAGGATGAAGGATGGTAGGGAGGTGAGTAGCACAGATTTCAGGGCATGCTTACGCGCTATAAAATGAAGAGTTAGCTACGTCTTAATCAACAGCTACATTAACACAGTAAATACAACAAGAACTGAAAAGACAAAATCACTAGAAAAAAAGGGATAGTTAGTAAATGTACACAATAACAAGTAATATTTCCTGGAGAAATTCCAGGAAACAAGGAAAGCTATTTTCTCTGGTCTGGAACGCACCAAAAAGCATGTAAAATGCAAACGCACCAGAAATACAGAACACTGAAACGCACTAGTAGGTCAATTGAGACTAATAAAAAGCTCTGGAATGCATTAAAATGTGTCAGAAGCACACTGCACTGTGTTTGCAGAAACGTGTGCAGATCTGGTCCAGACATGGTGTGAATAGGCCCTTAGGGAAAAGTGTTCTCTTGATAGCCCACCACACCTCCCATTATTCCATACTTTTCTTGCTTTCTTCTTGAGTTGAAGTTGTACTTGGATAACTGTACAGTTAAAACATATTACTTTGTTTAATATTGCACACATAACGTTTTACATATGCCTGTTATTTTTTTGTGCTCTAAGAGCACAGGCCAAGTGTAAAAATTGCTGTGTGTACATTCAGCCTGTGTGCAGTCTGCACTGACCAACAGCTGACAGACATGTCTGCAGACCGTATGATTTATATTTATGCCATTGATCCAAAAACTGCTGATTTGCGATTAAATAGTAAAACTCTGCAATTGCAACAGGGTTGAATGACAGCTTTCACAAAGGACACTGCAGGGGTAAAAACACATCCTAGTCACAGAAAAAGTCGATTTAACTCTTGGCGCTAATGATTACCATCACACAATCCTCCGGAAGTAGTCTTTCTTGTAAATATCCACAGGTTTTGGAGAGGCTGCTCGTCAAAGAGACTCTGGGGTTCTCATCAAATACATAGAAGACAAAAGCAACAAAGCGCCACCTCCTTGTGTGAAATCTTTTTTTTATTTGAATAAAAAAACTGGTTATAAATACTCACAATTATAAAATTTCAGTCACGCTTGTCAATAAGAGACCACAAGATCAGTGTCTGAGGGATGTTCCGCTCCGACTGCGTATAAAAAGCTGCCTTCGGTCACATCACCATACCATCGGGCCACCGGCTGCTTTTAGGCTGGATTTATGCCTTCTCCGGGGCGAACCCCCATCCTCAGAATCACTTGATTTTGAGGAAGGGGTATGCCCCTGAAACGCGTAAATCCAGCCTAAAAGCAGCCGGCGGCACGATGGAATGGTGATGTGACAGGAGGCAGCTTTTTAGACGCAGTCGGAGCGTAACATTGCTTAAGCTGCCCATACACCTTACAACCATAGCACGACTTTCGGTGAGTGATGGTTATAAGGTGATTAAAATTTTGTATGATCTGCCCATCTTGGACAGGCAGATCGTACTTATGATCATCGCAAGCCCTCCTCGCTGAGGGGAGGGCTCCCGATGGTTGCAGTGCTGAGCGGGCAGTGAGCGCTTGCGCACACCGGCCTGTGCGGCATTCGTCTTCCGAGCACGCCACCAATCTGCCGAAAATCGTACATTGCCCATACAATCGTAAGATAATCGGCAGGTGTATGGGCAGCGTGCGACCGCTTCTACTGTAAGGGCGCACAACTTTCGTCTTCCGAGCACGCTGGAAAACCTGCCGAAAATTGTACGATTTTCTGGCGGGTTGGTGGCGTGCTCCATTTTTTTATTCAAATAAAAAAAGATTTCACACAAGGAGGTGTCGCTTTGTTGTTGTTGTCTTCTAAAAACACATCCTATACATATTACTTTACTTGCATCTATAATACCAGAAATATATATTCGGCAAGCAAAAAATGTAGAATTTCTGCCAGAAATATTCTACTTTATAGAGAACCAAACGGTATGTAATGTACTTACACGATGCCTAGATATTTCTATAACCTTCAGAGCACTGCGGTCAGCTTTGGGCCATTTTTAAGCAGTTGTACCTAATAAAAATTCGAGAACCATATAAATATATCACAAAACTTTTTTTAGAAGCCAGCAGGTTCCAAAGTTGCCATGGATACCCTTCCCTACATTTATTTTTTTTAAGTCACAGTATGATGTCCATCCATGGCATGATGGCACTGAAAGTCTAGCGGGAAGAAAGGCTCTAGCGAACTGGCACTTTTTTCACTTACACTCTGTTATTTAGAATCTAAATTAATCAAAATATATACCGTATATACTCGAGTATAAGCCGTCCCGAATATAAGCCGAGGTACCTAATTTTACCAAAAAAAACTGGGAAAAAGTATTGACCCGAATATAAGCCGAGGGTGGGAAATGAGGCAGCTACTGGTAGATAGATACCAATAAAATTACATTAATATTTATTTAAAAGAAAAATAACCTAGCTCTGTAAGTGGAAAAGGGGGTACAGGGCTACATATCATGTACTACGGATCATTTAACCCATTCATATTAGCAGAGGATAATTGTAAATCTATTGTTCAGTGCACTCTATATGTAGTATATAGTACATGTACATATAGAGTGCCTGCAACAATACATTTACAATGATCCTCTGCTAACATGAATGGGTTAAATGATCCATAGTACAGGGCTACATACAGATCATTTAATACATTCATGTTAGTATAATTGTAAATGTATTGTCTGCACTGTATTAGCAGTATATACTCTATATGTAGTATATACTGCTAATACAGTGCAGACAATACATATATAATTGCTTAATGAATCTCTCTACCCCCTCCCCCCCCGCCGCCCTCACTCACTGTGATCGATCATCACATCACGGAGAGAGCAGGGACGAGTCAGCGGCGCGCTGGTCCAGTGGGAGGAGCTCCAGGTGGGGTCCTAATTTAGCTGGCTCAGAGGTGCCTGCCCGCTAAATTACAACCCCACCTGGAGCTCCTCTCGCCTGATCAGCGAGGAGACTGCCAGATGACCCCGTCGGAGCGTCGCACACCGGTGCAGCAGTGACGCGACGCTCGGCGAGGTAAGTAAGAAGACGCGCTGGCGCTGACTCGAGTATAAGCCGAGGGGGGCACTTTTCACCCAAAAAAATGGGCTGAAAATCTCGGCTTATACTCGAGTATACACAGTAGTAAAGGTTTTATGTATTTTCTAAATTTTTATATTTTTCAGCTGCCATTTTCGCCCAGTCTAAAGCCTAATCCCACTTATAGTTTAATGTACTAAGGTCTCACTGTCAGCTACAGCTAATTCTCATTCTGAGCTGAGTAAAGTGGGGAGGATTAATCAGGAAATGTTTTTCTTATACAATTTGTTCATTTCACACTTCTGCTTTTGTACTAATGTGAAAGATCTCACCTAATCCATTTAAGTAAAATGTTACTGTATGTGGTTTTTACAAGGGGAAACTATAGTTATTAAGTAAAGTGTGTGTCTAGCCAGAACATGTGTTTTATCTTTGGATAGAGTAGGAAAGGAATACCTGTTGGATTTTACTGCAATTGGGTCCTTTGTTGACCACTTGCTGTCCGGAGCAATTTCTTACTATTTGTACACATGTGATATAATCGGAATTTTTGGCTAGAAAACAGCTTAAAATCCCCAAACAATGATATATTTTCTGAAAGTAGAGGCCCTGTAGAATAAAAGAAATGATAGCTGCACTTTTTTATGTTGCACGGTATTTGCATAAATGTTTATCAAACCAGTAATTTTAGGATAAAATACACTAAAATTAAATTTAGTGCACAGAAACAGAATATAATACCCAATTTTTGGGTAAATAGATACCAAACATGTCAAGCCTAAAAATTGCATTCGCCTGTGAAGCCGCAAAAAATGTCAATACCCCAAATTTCCCACAGGGGACAATTTAAAAGCTTTTACTGCTCATTAGTTTAGTGCTAACAGTGATTAATGGTTCTAGAATTATTGCTCTCACTCTGACGTTCGTGGTGATATGTAACATGTGTAGAGCAATTTTCATTTTTGCACGTAGGCTCACCGATGTGTGTTTGCGTATTTACTGTATGTCTGTGCCCGTCGGGGGCGGGGGATTTAAAACATTTTTTTTTGCATTTTTTTATTTTCTTATATGTTTCTTTAATTTCTATTCTTTTGTAAACTTTTTTTTTTTTTACAATAACCTTATTGCTATCACATAAGGGTCTAGCAAGCCCCCTCTGTAATAGCAAATAGGGTGTGACAGGTCCTTTTTATGGAGACATCAGGGGTATTTTAGACCCCCCTTATGTCACCTAGGGACCAATAAGAAGCTGAGGAAGCAGAGACCTAATTCCCCAGCTTCTTCTAATGGCTCTAAGAGCCAGAGAATGTAAACAGTGACACCAGAAGTGATTTAATACACAACACTTCTGGGTCCAGCGATCGTGTTCTTGGTTTAACCACTTCTGCGGGCCGCCGTATATGTACGCATTGCGGCCCGGAAGTGGTTAAGCTGGCCATACACCCATCAGTTTTTTTTGTTCAACCCACGAGGGAACAGCGTGTTTATTGAGGAATCGCAGCTGTTTGCTTTGTATTCTGACAGGGGCCGCCAGCCCCTGTCAGAATACCCCATCAGAGCGGGCAGCTCATTGGCTGCTAGCTCTGATCGTACGAAGATTTTCCAGCTGGCTCCTTCGATCAGCTGATCGAGGAATGGCGGCTGAAAGGGAGCCGACACCCCTACACACTGCAAATTTTCGTCCGGTACTTTAAAAACATAAAATGATTAAGTTTATAAGGCTCCTGAACCTTCCCTACACTGTCCAAAACATTAAAAACATGTTTTGTCTGGACTTATCCTTTAAATGTGATAATTGTTTGCCTGTAATTTTTGTTTTATATAAATTGTGTTGTGTCCAGGACCTCTGACTTATTTAACTTTCTGTGCACAACTTCGCCCACCCCTGTCTCTGTATCCAAAGGTATCCCTCATACTGGATAATGGGATGGTTTGGTACCACTACTAAAAGAAGTTGAGGATTTTAAAGGAGTTGTAAAGTCCCACCATCTACGATCCTGTTATAACATCAACACTAATAGGAATACATACTAGAGTTGTTTTTGATAATGCAATCAAAGCTTACTTGAAATAAATCCCTTTTATGTAGAGAGTGCTTCCTTCTGTCTGCTCATCAATTTCCTGGATTCCCAGTGTGCTTTGCATCTCTTTCCCTGCTTCTTGATGTAATGCAATCCTTACGTCTCAAGACTACATAGCCCATCATGCATTGCTTCCAGCAAGCAATGATAATGTTACATTGTTCAGACTTTGAGTTGTAGATCAGAAGGCAGGCTGAGTGAAATTTTGTCAGTGCAGTGAGGAAGTACATCCTATGGGAATCTTTAATAAGTAAGTTTACAAATCATTTGGTCGACATGGTTATTAGAAGTGGGGTAAAACGTAAGGAAATTCAATATAGAAATACATATTCATTTTTAGTTTTTGACCACAGATACCCTTTAAGGACGTTGGGGGCCTTAGATGCAGAATATAGTCAGGTACGAGAGGTCCCAGACAATTAAAGAATTAAAGATGCATGCAGGTACTTTGTGGTGTGTGCTATTCAGAAATAACATTAGCTTGAAGTTAAAATTCAAGACAGTTTATTTAAAATGTTCAAATAGAAGAATTCCCTGTAACCCAGTTGAAGCAACACTGTTGTTGTTGCTTGATTTAAAATGTATCTAATCCAATTTATTTTTTGGTCTTGGATAGAGTAGGAAAGGGTTGAATGTCACTCGCAGTGAGGAAAATTATTTTCACTTCCTGTGACACAATGTGAGAGAAATCCCCTTCTAGCTGTCATTGGATCAAGTGTAACCATTGAACAATCTCCCCCTATTCATCTTACTGTGACATTTAAACATGTTTTCCTTCACTTTTAGTTCTGCTGACAATGGTCACCAGTAGGGGTGAGCTTCAGGTTTGGATCAACCATGAGTTCAACCCGAACCCAAAGTGTTTTCAGTTCTAGAAAATTGTGAAAATGGGCCAGTACTATCATCTCCAATGTTTGTGTGCAACATGGGAATTTCCTTATCCAGTTTGATTTCCCTCCCCCCATCTTCCCCTGTTCCACCCTCCATTATAGCCTGACCCCTGTTTGACATATCTGCCCCATTATATTCCATCTTTCCCTCCCCCCTAATCCTAGTTTAAATACTCCTCCAACCTTCCCACGAACCTCTCCCCTAGCACAGCAGCCACTCTTCCATTTAGGTGCAGACCATCTTTAGCATATAGGTTGTACCCCAATGACAAGTCGGCCCAGTGCTCTAGAAACCCAAAGCCTTCCCTTAATCGGATACGGATAAAAAAAATTAAATAAATACCATCCTTAATTTAAAATAAAATACACAATGCAGCAATAGAGACATTCAGCTTATTCAGAATAAAACTGCATGCACAATTTATTTTTACAATCGCACTGCACTGGAATGCACAGCATTGCGGTACCATGCGTTCAGGTGCAGGCAATTGCACTGTGGGTGGGAGGCGCACTTGGGGTGCCATTGAAATGAATGGCACTGCAACACACCTCCTGCAGCAGAATTTGTCAAGCCGAAACCGAAAATGACTTTTTTCCCACCTTTCAGAATTTTTTAAAAATAATTGTATTGTAAGCACATGGCACTTGAATAGCTTCAGTCAGGGAATGACAGCGGCTAGTGGCAAGATTCTGCAGAAAGCAGCTGAATGTAAATAGAGCAGGTAGTGGGCTGATGCAATAGCCAGCCTGCTATTGGTCATTTCAAATTGCAATAGCCAATAGCAGGCGGGCTATTGCACCCGCCCACTGCTTGCTATGCCCTCCTCCCAGCATGGAGGAGAGAGCTAGAGGATCCAACCATCTACAGGGGAATTCTTTCAAAGACTGAATTTGTTGCGTTGACAGCTGTCTAATAGAGAATTTTCTTCCTGTTGTGTCTACGAAACAGCAATGAAGGGAAATCTCCTTGATGGGACAAAGATCTTAAAAAAAACACGGAATTCCACTTCCCTACTCTACCAAAGAAAAGCAACTTTGGGGTTTAGAAATTCTTTATGTGACCTGTTGCGTTCACTTTAAACTCTGTTTTGATACCCTGAAACACCTTTCCTTCGCTCTCATTCTCTAGCTCATATTTTCTATATAAAAGTCACATAAATCTCACACTCTCAAAAAAGATACTGTAGTCATTACAGTAATGAAACCAATTAATCTGGAGTTTAACTGGATTCTTGCTGATTGTAGTTTGATTTATAGAAGTCTTTGTATAGGATATCATCATCCACTTGCATGCTTTGCTCCAGAATGGATGTTTTTAACCTTCATCAAGTCTTACTTTCAAGATCTGTCAAACTGAAAACAATGGGTTTAAGTGGAGCAAAGCAAAAAATGTGCTGCTGTCCTTAAAGTGTATCTCAACCCACATACTTAAAAGCAGAACTCCAGTAAAAAATAATAGCCTTCTAAATGATAGATTTCAAACGTGACATTAGCTGCAAAAATTAGCTTTATTCTGGAGATGCCCCCCATGGCTGTTCTTTTCCACGACAAGGTTTCCTCGGTTTTCCAGGCTGAATGATGACCAGCATCATTACACCAACATCCTCTGACCCCTGGCTGTCATGTATCCACCCCCAGCTTGTGACTGGACTACAGAGGAGAAGCAGCACAGTAATGAGCTCATCTCGCTGTCACTCTTTCTTCTTCAATCACCATGCTTCTTGATATGACATGAACTGATTGGCTCCTTTTCCTTTTTTTTCCTCTACCACTGTGAGCACTGCTGTATGTAGACTGCAAGAGGCTAATACCAAATATTTCAAAATTTACAGCAGAGACACTGTTCACAGCTTATTCCTTTATGTTCTTCTACCAAAAGTGTCCCCATTGGGAAGGCTGAATATGGGTGGGGGTGTCACTGCAGAGGCAAGTGAAGTGGGGGCATGTGTGAAAAGTGGTGAGAGCAGGAGGGGAGGATGGGACTGGGGGTTGATGTGCATGTGTGGTGTGGAGGAGGTGGATTGGGGTCAGATGTGGTGATGAGAGTGCGTGTTGGGGTAGGGGAGAGTTAAGGTGCAGTGTTGG
This sequence comes from Nanorana parkeri, assembly GCF_000935625.1. NCBI lineage: Eukaryota > Metazoa > Chordata > Amphibia > Anura > Dicroglossidae > Nanorana > Nanorana parkeri. Next base: position 289,322 of record NW_017307103.1, read on the forward strand.
GGATGTTTGAGTTATGGTGGTGAGAAGGAGAGTGCATGTTTTATATGATTTGTTATCTCATATTCTTTTATCTTAAAGATATCGGGGGGGGGAGGGGGGGAGTTCAAAAGTGAAAATTGCTTCCGTTCTTCCATAAAGCTCCAAAATGTGTTTAATTACAAAATTACAAAATGATTACAAGAAATGGCATAAATCAATATATAAAAATAGTTAAGTAAGTTCTTGTATAAGTTTAGTACGTGTGTGTCTTCATTGTGTCTGTATGTAAGAGTGCTCTAGAATGTGAGAATAGGTCCCTTTTTCCTTTGTGAGAATGTCCGGCCCTTCTGCCATGAATAGCCTTTTTAAAACATGACCGGCTCTGGAACAAATGGTACCTCAAAGCTGAAATCTGAAACTCTTAAGACCACTAGTAGGAGAGAGGGGGATGGGGGGGATGAATGCCCCCACCTTCCTCCTTGCCTTAACTATAAGTTAAAATGCTTTCAACTATCATTTAAACCATATAATGTTGCATGTATCAATATATATTTATACACAATTCAATGTTCTTTATTATGTGAATAACTTAATCAATAAATATTACAGTAAAGAGATAGCATTCATAGTTTGTAAACACTTCATAAGCTTTGATTTAGAATATTCTGCAAAGCGACCCTCACACTGTCTTCCTCAGTAATTAGGAATGTGGGAGGTTCTAGCCATCTCTACCATCATGATTGATGAATAACATATGTGCAGCAAATAACTTTTAGTACAACCAAAACCGTGGACTTTAATCTGCTTGCGTAAATTTCCAAACTGAACAAATGAATATATAGAAAAACAATCATCACTTATGTTCTTCACATTCATAAATAATCCCTGTATGAATAATACCCTATAAACATTATTAGTATTGTTACTTATATTCTAACAGTGGACAGTGGTGGTGAGGGGGATGGTTGCAGGCACAGTGGTAATTAGGCCAAATGTGGCCTTTGGAAGCTATAGCACAGCCATTTTAGCAGACATGACTATTTATGTTTCTATAGTATCCCATTCTGACCTTCACAGCTTGCTGTTAATACATAAAAACATGTCCTTTTTTTTCTGCTGATCTCTTAATGTCCTGTTGTTTTTATCTCTGATGATGGCAGTATGACAAGCCCTTGGCTTGAAAAATGTTGATGCTGAGAGGTTGGTCAGCTTTACCATCACCGATGGTGGTTGTTGGGCTGGTGGGGAGTTTGTTGCTTAATCTATTGCTGCAAACACTTAGACGAAAGGGTAGTAAGCGCCAGCTGAGAGGAGGTTTCAGCACCATTAAAGAAAACTGGGCTTCATGTGGATTCCAAACCAGAAGTTTTTGTCTAACATAGAAGAAAAAGGAATGTTTGTTGTAGAGTTCATTCATAGAACAGTTGGGAGTCAACAAATCTGATGTTAGTTAAAAGTTTTAACTGCAGTATAATCATGTAACCACACAGTGAGGGTATTTGTTTAAATATCAGAGGACTTATTAGATGTCCAAACTTGCCCAAGGAATTATCCTTTCAAATATATTACCATAATACAGAAGATCAATCTGCAATCAACACAATGAGGGTTGCAATTGTATGCCAAGACCATTGGAACCTGTTAACCCTGTCTGGACACTCACACACAGTTGTCTCATGTTTTTGTGAGTTGTAAACTGACCATATCTTCAGCACAAAGGGATATACAATATGTACAGCTTTCTTGTAAAGTTGAGCTTTGTTCTCCAACCTTCCCAGTCTCCTTCTTGGTTAGGGAGGCCACTCATCAATGGTATCAGCAATATCGAGCCTTAGGAGTCAGGCAGAGGAGGGGCCAGCTCTACTCTTATTGAAGTCATGATGTGCATATAAATTCAGTTAATTATATCTCTGGATCTACTAACTGTTTTGACATGCAGTTTTAATTAAGATTATTATGGAAGATTTAATATGCATTTTTTTTTTATTATACATGAATATTTAGTTTGAGTTGGTTATGTTTGTGCCACACTTACTTTAAAAATGATATCTATTTAAACTTGCAAAGATGAATTTACATCCAAACTCAATTCCTTATTCACACTGTTCTATTGCATTATTCGTGTTGATATGATTCATTCTGAATGGCTCCCCAACGTAGATTACTGACAGATGTGCTGACAGTCCACTACAGTGCATAGTATGCACAGTAGCGTGCTACCGTGCATTGTGGAGCACTGTATTACAAAAATAGGACCTATTTTCATGTGGTTTGGTGCGTCATGCCACCCATTAATAGGCTTGTGTCCATCGGCTTTGGGTTTGTCTTGATGGCATCAGTTTGGCATCAGTTTGAGATGCTTCTGAGATCATCTAGAAGTGTGTTTTGTAGTTTTATAGATTTGTATAGGAATGCTAACAAAAGCTAATTGATACAGTTACTAAAGCATTTAAAGCTAAAGTTTTACACATATAACATTTTACTTCGCTTTTTTTTTCATGGGTTTTGAAAATAGTCATCACAGGGCCATGCCAGTGTAAATATTGCTTTATTTACATTGGGCTTGTATGCACTTTACAGTGTGGAGAGCAACTGGTCTGTATAGTAGTACTAAAAAAATGGTAAGCAGTAAGGATACCTCTAGATGTGTTTTGCTTTGCATACTTTTTGGAAATGAAATGGGATGAAAGCATGGACAGGGCTGCTTTTTCTGGCAGTTTGTAATCTGTTTCTTTAGTGAATTGATAGTGTAGTGCAGTGTAGAAATCATCAAAGCAATTTTTACACTGCCCAGATGACAACTCTCAAATCATGAGGAAAGAAATGCAATGGAAAGCTATTTGCAAATTCGATTGGTATCCCTGGATATAAAAAAAATGTGTTTTACAAGTACAGATATCCATTAAGCAGTATTAATCTTCTGTAAGCCTTTGTAAGATCTTTTTTTTGTTAAGCAATGTTCTAAGACAGTTGTGGAGTCAGGAACAAAAAATGAGGGAGTTAAATCAAAGATACAGTTGATTATATGATTAAAGTAAAGCCGTTTGCGTCACAGTCAGGGTGGACATAATCGGTCCAGTGCTTCCAAAATCTGCAGACATTTCGAGTTATATTCTTAGATTTGTGAAATGTAGACGCTGTGGTAAATTGAAACTTATAGAAAAACATAATGTTAACATTGTACACATTTTTTCCCCCCATTCAATAAATCTTTATTGGACTTTAGCAGTAACATTGTACACATTTTATAAAGCCCAATTGAACTCTCCTATTTATTACTGTAATGCAGTCTCGCCGTATATACAGTAATGTATTTGTCTAGTTTTAAAACTTTTTTAAGTGCTGAGTGTTGCAGCAAGGGTTAAAAAACCCTGTGCTGTCAGCACATAGGAAAGTCGGCCCATGGCTCTCACACACACAAGCAGAAGCCCCAACTCTCTAACAAGCCCCCCTAAACACTGTTCTAATCAAAATGTTTGCACATGAAGCAATGTTGGTTATAGCAGTGTGCATGAGGAAATGTGGTACCGCAGGAGAGCCGGGCTGCTGCTTGCGTTTGAGAACTGCAGTCCAATTCTTCTAGTGTTTTTAAACCCTTGCTACATCTAACTTTATTCAGCTGATAAAAAAAGGAAATGAAGGAGGAGACATACTTTTTACTGTATATGCAGACTGACTGTATATATTCAATTGAACTTTAAGAATAAAAAACAGCTTTTGCTGTAATACCTAGCTTCTCTTCAGTGGTGTTCCCCCAGAGAAAGTCCTATGCAAGGTCAAGTACCATTTGTCTTTGGGTTCAATGACAATGTTGGGTTAACACTATCTTCCACTGAGCCAGGCTGCCATGGACCTGTACCCTGGGGAAATAGGGATTACATATAGTATGCGTATCAGAACTAGGTGCTAATGGCCTCACTTTTTTAAATTTTTCTCCCCTGACTTTTGTTTAATATACTGTGTGTGTGTGTATATATATATATACCTATATGTATATACACACACATATAATATATATATTTATTTTTTTTCTCCCCTGACTTTTGTATAAAATACTGTGTGTGTGTGTGTGTATAATACGCATACTATATGTAATCCCCACTTCCCCAGGGTACAGGTAAGCTAAAGATAATATATATATATATTAAGCTTAAGATTTTAGAAAATGAACATTTTACTTTCAGCGCAATGCACAGTTGTGATACTACAAAGATATAAGTGTCAGGCTGCCCTCTAATGATTACATGTCTCCATAGGATGAAAAGGTTTAGTTATCCTCTATACTAAAAAAAACAAACATGTTTCTGTATGCACTTTAAAAAAAATGTATATGTACATGGGTGGAGCCATATTTACTTATTACATAAGCAGGTTTTGCTTCCTTCTTAGTAGTGCTGCACAATGTCTGTGCCTCACTGCTCATTTCAATGTAAAGCTGTTCATAAACCTTTCTCTTAAGAATTTTCTCATTCAGCCCACAAGCTGGAAAATCACCTAATTCCCCAATGCATACTAAGAAATCATGGATGTAGAACTTTCTCCTGCCAGTTATTGTATTTTGAGAGTTATGAGCTTCAGTCACTGTCCGGTCCACAATTTTCCACCTGGCTCTTTCAACTGAAGAATCTACCTTTGTCGCACTTGGTGGTGTGGACAGGACCACCCATCGATCAAATTTCAGCCAATTCAGCAAAAAACTGACAAAATTAAATCCCTGTATGACCAGCTTAAAGCCAGGTATACACACATATATTTTCTTTATTCAACCTGTGGGCTGAATGAAGAAACTACCAGATTCCTCCATCAATGTGTACAAGCGTTGAACAAGGAATCCCCTACTGGTTTTTTTATTGTATTCCCGCTGGCCACTGTCATAATGCCTGTCAGAATACCTGTGCAGAGCTTGCACTGATTGGCTGCAAGCAGAGAATTTTCCATCCTGCTCCTTCTGCTCATCAATGGATGCCGGTTGGAGATTGTTTTACGTTTTCACCCTGTTGTGTTATTCTTTCTTTACTGTCTACATACAATCCTTGTTTTACAAATAAACATTTAATACATGACAGAAGATTCCCAGAGCACCGTGGGTTAGATAATGTGACATCTGCCTGCTTTTAGGCTGTGGTTTGGCTGTCTGAAACCTAGGACTGAGTCGTCAGATAAAAATTAGTCACTGGGAAGAATCATTGCTGTGATACATTGGGGTTAATTTACTGAAGGTTAATAGGCTGTTCACTTTGCAAAAGAATTTGCACATCGCAGCGGAAAGTTCACCTTAGCTTAGCGAATGTGGTGAAACTTCACTTTGTAAAGAATACCCAATGAACATTATTGGGTGATGGAAGTCAGCAGAGCTTCGCCTCATTCACTAAACTAAGAACAAAACTTCCCCTGATAATTGCAAATTCCCTTGCAAAGTGAACAGCGTATTTGCCTTTAGTAGCCCATTGTGTGTGAATCTTAGCTTCAGCAATTGAGTGTTCTATAAATAACAGGATTTTACACCAAAGAAACAACCTGAGCGACTGGAAAACATGAAAAGGACTTTAAAGCTCCACCTACATGCTCAGAATTAAATTCATATGTTTTTATATTTATATATTTTAGCCCTGACCATATTCAATATAGATTCGATGTACAAAACATGAGTGCCCATCATATTTCCAGATATACAAAAGAGATCACTAGAAAGCACATATACACATTGTATATGTAATTTATATGTAATAGGTTAAAGGAGAACTATGAGGTGAGTGCTTCTTCCGACCTGTGAACTATGAGGTGAGTTCTAGCCGACCTGTGACAATGGAACTGTCGGGAAGTGAGCGAACACATACCGGCGTTCGCTCACTTCTCAATCACGGCAGAGAGCCGTGACAGGGGAGGGGCTGGATTCCCAACAACGCCCCACCCCCCCGCTCCGATCTTCCAGCGCTGACTGGCGGAATGGACGGGGGAGGGGGCCGGTACAGCTGGCTCTGCCTCTAGATAGGCAGAGCCAGCTGTCACTCACGCAGCTGGGCGGATCCAGACATAATTGTCGGGATGCGTTTCAGCTGCGGCGTCTCAGTATACAGCAAGCTGTAGCTCGCGGTATACTGTGGCGTCTCAGTATACCGCGAGCTTAGGGTGACGGGAGGACGCTAGTTTGTGTCCTCCCGTTACCCTTAGGAGAACTATGGGGGAAAGCCCTAACCCCATAGTTCTCCTTTAATACATAGATGTCACAGAAAGAAAGTACAATTGTAAATAATATATACAAAATACTGTTGGGTAATAATACTGTAGTAACTCAAATGTTGTCCTTTATAAAAATACACCTCGATGACTATTTATATCTACTGGATTCTCACTTGTCTAGGTAGATAGGATCCCCAGTCCAAAAGTATTGCCAAAGGGAATCAAAATGTGTTAGTAATTATAAGATAGGGACACAAAAGATTTTTTATTTTCAGAGTTTGAATTGTTGTTAATTACTTGCTGGGTAGCCGAAGGCAACATACTTCTTCCGTTATCAGCCAATTTAGGCTAAATGTGGTTGTCTGCCAAGTTGTTTGATGAAATAAAATAAATAATAAAACAGAAACATGACATTAGCTGTGCATTGGAAAATATCTTCCTTTAGGATCAGAAATTGATCATAAATATATTCAGATATGAAACCTTAGTGAATTATTGTACTATTCACTAAGTGTACTATTAAGGTACTATAAATAATAGTACCTTAATAAAAACAAGCTGTGATTTAGATGAACTGTTTCTTTAAAGATACAATTCATATTGCATTTGCTGTGAGTGCAATGTTTTGTTTTTATGTCTATTTACTGTAATAAATATTATTATGACTGTCGTCTTTTCTAGACTTACTGTTTTATATTTTTAGTTTTGCATTAAATATAGCTAGTTGTAGATTAACCTCTAGAGCAGCGGTTCTCAACCTGTGGGTCGGGACCCCTTTGGGGGTCGAATGACGATTTGCCAGGGGTCGCCCGGGAGTCTCCTGCTATTAGATAGCGGCTCTAATAGCAGGAGCAGAGGGGGACCTGAAGTTCTCCATAAGGTCCCCACTACTGATTGACAGCAGCAGAGGGTGGGTGCACTAGCTAGTTTGATATGCCTATTGCAAAGTGAAATAGCCAATAGGAATCTAGGTATGCATTCCTAGGGTGTTTTTTTTGTTTTTTTTATTCTGACAGTGTACACCAGTGGTTCTCAACCTGTGGTTCGCTGTGTGATTTCAGCCCTCACCTAGAGCAGCAGTGTCAGTTCTCCCGCCAGATGTCGCTGCAGCAGCCGCGTCATTCCTAAATTTTACCGTTGGGGGTCACAACAACTTGGCAAATGTTACCAAGGGGTCCCGGCCCTAGAAAGGTTGAGAACCACTGCTCTAGAGAGAGCCCTCAGTGCAATAACACTATACCTCTATTAAAAGACGTGTAGTCTTTTTAGGGCTCTTAAAAATGTTGTCCAACCATAAACAATTTAAAAAAATGAGCCAAGTGCCCCACCTTTATTATTGTTGTACTCCTGCATGCAGCCACTTGCTTCTTTCTGTTATAATTTATCAGTAATTGCTACCTGCTGTTGCACGACAGTATCTCCTTCCTTTGCAGTGCTCGCCTACATCCTCCCTGCAGTGGATCAGTTGCCCTAACGTAATGCATGGTAAAGAGCAGGGATGCACTGATACCCTTTTTTTGGTATCAAGTACGAGTACCGATAACTTTTTTTCGGTACTAGCTGATACCAAATACTGATACCGGAAGCAGGGCGGTGAGCCATTACACGGCACCCGGCTTTCTGATTGGCTGGGAAGCCAGCTCCATGCTACCTCGTCACCAGGTGGAGCTGGCTTTCTGGGCTCCGAGTCATTACATGCTGCCCGGCTTCCTGATTGGCCAGGAAGCCGGCTCCATGCTCCCTCGTCACCAAGTGGCAAGGAAACATGGAGCAGGCTTCCTGGCCAATCAGGAAGCTGGGCCGTGTGTAATGACTCGCCACCTGGCTTTCTGATACCGGAAGGCATCGGGAGCATTTGGGCGAGTTCGAGTACTCACCCATATACTCGGTATCAGCACCGATACTAGTATCGGTGCATCCCTAGTAAAGAGGAACTGCATTTTGTAAAGCAGAAAAAAGTAGAAAGAGGGCAAAGGACTAGCCACCAGCTTTGCCTGTGATCTCCCTGCAGCTGATCTTTTCTTCTTTACTGTCTTACAGTCCCATATTCTGCACTGTGTTTCTGCATGGAGGAGGCCATCTTGGTAAAGATGAGAAAAGGGGAACAGTGATCACTGTTTTAAAAGGAGAACAGTGATCGTCACAGTAGTGACATCACCAAATCTCACTTCTAATCCCCTGAGACTAGCAGTCAGAAGCGGCAGTGACTTAGATTTCACACTGCAAATATACAGCTATGAGGCAGTAGGCACATACCAGACACTCACCAGAATTGCATGTTTAGGGAACTGCTTAAGAAAAATTAACATTGCTATTTATTCCCTATAAGATAGCAAATTTGAACTTTTTGAGTTCAGGTCCTCTTTACATGTGACATAATTCTCGTTAACAGACTTGCATGGTGTAAATAGGTCCATAAGCCACAATTGTATACTAGACATTAGAGGATGTATTTATAAAATGTTTGCAGCACAAACCTGTGTGAATGCTGCTAATCTACCACTTAGACATTCGCAGAGCTATTCGCTCGGCAATCTTTTAATAAATACCCTGTAGTAGTGAATAGTATGCATATAAAAAATAAAAGCTTCCATCATGTATAATTCACAGCTTATCTCTTTTACATTACAAAGTACCTAAAAAACAAAACATAAAAATGACTATACATCTCCTTATAGGCTTTCACTTTTTAGAAGAGACATTGGGGGAAATTCATAAAAAGTGGAGCAGAAAAAAATCTGGAGCAGTAGCCCACGGCAACCAATAAGGTTTTCTCTTTAGTTTGTTCAGTTAAGCTTTGAAAATAGAACAGAGAAGCTTATTGGTTGCCATGGGCTATTGCTCTAGGTTTTTTCTTCTCCATTTTTTATGAATTTCCCCAAATGTCTCTTCTAAAATGTGAAAGCCTTTAAAGGAGATGTATAGTACTTTTTATGTTTCTTTTTTTTAGGTACTATGTAATACTATGTTCTATTTTCAAAGCTTAACTGAACAAACTAAAGAGAAAAGCTGATTGGTTGCCATGGTCAACTGTTACAGATTCTGTGTCCTCCAGTTTTTGTAAATTCACCCCATTGGGTGTGTTTTTTTTCTTCTCCTTTCTAAAAAAAAACCAAGATTGTATTAATATCTTCCACTTTCTGAGATCACCAAGCAGTACATATTACCCTCCATGAACCGCAGACATTAAAAAGATTAGATTGTAAGCTCAGCAGGTCAGAGGTCACACTGATTGTAAACATGTCAGCGCTCTATAAACAAAAAATATTATCTTTATTATAGATTAGGTTCAGCTGCTTGGTTAATGCATAGCTCAGAGATGGCTGCACTGTGGAGCAGGTAGGTCAGGTCCTCTTGATGTTCAACCAAATAACATCTTTTGCAGCAGAGAGGGGGGCGAGAGGTCTCCTTGAGTAACCTATAATTGTCTTTTCTCTCTAGCTGTGTTTCCACTATAATTCACAGGATGTGTTTTCAACTCATTTTGTGTAATGTTCTTTTTTTGTTAAAATTTCAGTGGCAAAACAAGATTTTGGCAGTTCACACTGGCAAGCCATAAAGCAAACATGTAACAGCAACAAATAAAATCTGAACCCTAGCTGTAAGCACCCTCTAGTACAGGGGTTGGCAAACTCAGCATTCATTTAACTGTGGAACTACAAGTCCCTTGAGTCATTGCAAGAATCTGACAGCCACCGGCATGACTCCCAGCGGCAGATGCATGTAGCTTCACGCAGCTGAATTGCCAAGGTTGCCTACCCCTGCTCTAATATGTAGATATTATTTCTACACTTCCCCCACAACTAGGATCTTCACTGCTGCCCACACGAAGTCACCAGCAGTTGTGCTGTGATGGGTACTCAAACCTGCTGCCCCACCTATGTGTGCCTTTGGGCCGGTTCACACTATAACGCTGCCCTAAAGGCATGGTATCTGTGTGTTTAGCACACGCTATTGCACAGTACATTGCAAGGTGCGCTGGTGCATTGTGTTGTCATTCATTCTGAATGGCACCCCAATGCACATTCATGTGGGTGAGTGTTGCATGGAGCTGCAGTAAAGAAAATAGTGCACAAATTAATTCTTTTTAACAATTGCCATGTTTTTTATTTGCAAATACTGCCCATGCAGCATCCTTACAGCCACTTCCTTTATGGGAATCCAGCCAGATTCATTTTTCTGTTTTGGATGTAATGACACACTTCCTCACTCCCCGCCACTCTCCTTCAATGAATGGGCAAACATTTTCTAGTATACTTTTAAGAGATCCAGACAGAACATTTATTTGATATTTTGGGTAGGGTGGGTTAGAACCGCTGTAAGATTTTCATTGCTAAAGGTCTGGATATGAGACACTGGATTATAATAGGCCAATATCAATTAACTGCATCTGGTTAACAGAGCTCATTTACCAAGGGCCTTGCAGGCCATCCTGGGTGACATCCTATGATGATGAAAGTAATAACCACTGGTCTTAGGGTTCAAAATATTAGTCTTTTAGTTCATAGGCAGGATAACACAGAATAAAACTTCCAACATTGGGGGTTACAAACAGCCCCCCTTCATCAGGGAAATCTTACTGGTTTCTACCAGTATGTGTTTAGAAAGACCTGGCATGTGCTAACATTAGATGATCTTTCAGAACACAAAAACAAAACAGCCAACCTCCCTTAAAAATGGGGGCCGTAAATTAATAGGCGATTATATTGAACTTGTGGTTATTATTTTCTTGACCGTAACATTATCATTGCGGTCTGCGTTCCTACTGGGGTAGATTGGCCTTACGTCTTGTTCCATTGACAATGGCCATCAGAAAGTGAAGAGGAACGTTCCCAATGTCAAAATAAATCAGCATTTTTAATTTATTCACAGTCCATCTTTAGAACAGAAAGTAAAATCTGCTAGATTGTACAGTAATCAGTCAGACGTGAACTCTCTCTTTTTACGCTTAGAGAAAAGTGACAGACTCTGATCGGCTGATTGGAGCTGCGGCAGCGATTATTATGCACATGGTACCATTTCAATAAATAAGCCCCTAGGAGTGCCATTTAAAACAGTTAAGTACAGCTTCAACTGTGCATAACTGTGGCATCTTTAGTTCTAGCCTCAAGTGTGGAATTATCAGACCTGCTATTATAAGCCAGTTTAAAATAAATTCCTCCAAGAGCAAGACACTGTACGCAGACTGCTGAAATTACAGTCATTACTTGTGAATTGGACATTACTCTGCAAGTAGCAAACTTTAGAAATACTTCTACTGAAAACAAAATATCCAACAAGTAAACTCTCCACATCTCATTCTCCGCAGACATGACGGTTACAGGTTATAGGGATCCAAAAAATGGCACTTACAGGGAATTTATCTTTTCATTAGTAATAGTAGTGATGATCGTCTTTAAGGATAGTTTGAAACTCTGGTGAAGATTAGAGTTTTACTTTTGCTGGTGTGTAAGGTTTGTAGCCCCCATCACCTTCTGTGATGTGGCTACTAGACATTTAGTGATAGCCAGGGCTGTGGTCTGCCTGGCTGGATTTGTAGTGGCAATTAACTTGTTAATTCCAGGTGTCTAACATTGACTGTACCCCCCTGGGCGGAGTGTGACTCTATCATATTGTGGGACAGCCAATGAGAGGCACTGTAGTGTATGTACAGTACAGCAGCCAATCACTGAGTTACTCTCTCAGCCAGTGGTGCTTGCTGGGATAGGGTACATATACCGGTTTGCCATGTGCTCAGACTAGCCAGGACCAGCCATGGAATAGGGCTGGGTGCTGTTCAGTCTGCCCCCAGGCTAGGCCTAAGGCCTGGGGGTGGGCATGGGCTGGTGGGAGGGAAAGGTTTCCCTGAGGCCTCCAACATGGAGGAGGCCTGTGATGCTGATAGAGGAAGAGAACCGGGACCAATGCAGGCTCTTCCAGTACTCTGGAACTAAGTGGACTTCAGGAGCATGGTCGGTTTCTTTCCTGGTTGAGGATCGGCACCCATCCTGCCTATCTGCTATGTCAGTTGCTGACCGCTGTCTCCCAAGTGAATCTACACTGATATTCCTACAAGGTCTGGTGAGTCTGTAGCTCTTGTCGGTTACCCCTGGGGACCTAGAATCCCTATACCCTCTCTCCCCAGTGAAGATGATCAATAAATCGTTTACTTAGCATTTTACTAAGTAAGTTTACGCAGAAGAAGGGCGGTTAGTGCTATTGGGTGGGAAGCTGAAGATCATACCCTATACAGACTAGAAATGAACTGGGCATCCAGCTTTCATTAGGTACCTCCGGGTGACTTCTTCTTTTTTTTTATTTGTAGAATTCCCAGTGAGAAAACTTGGGTAGTCTGATTTACAATGTGTTCAGCTACCATGCTTGCATCTTGGGTCCATCCTCTTCCACCTTATGTGCCTCACTATTGGCCCATCACAGTCACTGGTGACCTCATTTACCAATAGTAAGGCACAGTAGGCAGAGGTGGGCAAACCGGAGATGGCATATGCTGGTTGCTAAGTGCATGTCACATGACTCTTTTAGGTGTTTCTTTACACTGAAAAGCTGGCTACTCATGTTATAGTCTGAATGTACAATCTCCTTTAAGGTGGTAATACATATAACGACTTGTTTTGTAAGCAATCCATGTACGAGCCTTCACAAATGACTCTTTATTGAATGATGACACATAAAAAGTATTGTTCCACAATTTTGATGGACTGAAAATATTGATCAAAAATATGATTCATCGTTGATAAATATAATTGGTTGCTTAAAGGCAATAAACTAAACAATTTGAATTGCAATCAGTACTCCAACACAGCACCAAAATATTTGTTTGAACAATCAAGCGATTAACCAAATCAAGGCATCAGGGTCAAAATTGATCAGGAGCTTGCCTATCAGAAAGAAACTCTGTGGTTTGCAGTTGTTATTAACTTTGATCAATTGAATGATCATACCAATACATGTGAGGCCACCATTAGACTTAGACAACTATGTAGGGGTCCACCTTATTGGCACAAAAAGGTGTTGACAGGTCCTATACCACTATAATAAATCCAAATGATAATGCCTGCAGTACATGGCCACACTCCCGAAAGTCCAAAACAGTGAAACATGCCCAGTACCTCCAGGTAAGACTTCCACAAAAGATATAGATTTATTAATAACACTTTAAAATATACACAAACGTTTGGGGCGGTTAGTCCTTGTTCAAAGTACTGACTGTCTGAAATGCATAAGTGTATTTTACTGTATCCCTAATAAATCTAGATTTTTGTCTTGGGGGAGCTTCCATGGAAATACTGGCGTGTGTTTTCACTGTTTGGTCTATCTGTTTGGATATACAGGTGAAACTCGAATAATTAGAATATCGTGCAAAAGAGTACTATCAAAAATCGGTCTTCTAATCAACATTCTGCCTGCAATGCCACGGTTCACAGTTTATGAGGGAGGACCAGTACTAGAAGCCAGTTAGGCTCTATGTCATGTACATGTGCTTATATTTAACATTTTGACAGATTAAGACAGCAGAGTGACTAAAAAGGAGTGCTCATCAGTTTCCTGCTGCTTCTCCTTGTCCAATAAACAAGCTAGGGATATACTTTGTTATTTATTCTGAACCAATTAGTACTGCTGCGGTGGAGGTCTGGGACCTGTATGTGTTATCAGGCAGTGCTGCCTGTCGGTAGATCATTAGAAATCCTGTGGCTCCTCTGTTCAGTATGTTTTACAACTACATATATCACTGCTTGCGAGGAGTATTAAACTCTCAAACTTTTCTCAGTAATGAATTCAGATCAAACAAAAATACATCGCTCAGCAAAGTATTTCTTTACATTTTTGATCAAGTACTTACAGTCATCATATTTCCAAACAGCTCTAAGCCTCACAGCTCAGCTTCTCTGAACTTCCTGTCCAGTACAAGATCACAAGGAACATAGCAGTCTGCAGTAGCTGTCCATCTACTTGCTTGGAGAAGGAAGGAAGGAGTAATGGGGTGCAGGGGGAGGGTGTGGCATTCCCTGTTGTGTCTGTGTGTTTGTGTTAGTTGTGCCAGTTACACAGCTTACTGGGACCTGCTAGAAGATTCTGGCAGGTGCTGGCAAATAGGAAACAATTTGTCGGAGCTAGCTGCCACCGCTAGCTCCGCCCAATTGTTTTTCTTCTGCCAGCATCTGAAGCTTCATTATGCAGCAGGAGTTTTTTTCAGTTTATTTTTATTTTTTTTCTCCTTTCTATAAAATATTGTAATTTTTAATTTTTTTTTAAACATTTTTAAAATCATTTTTAAACTTTTTTCCCCCATTGTTTTCACTTATTTTCAGTTCTGTTAGGTACCTCGGGAGCATTCGGCCTTTCACTCACTGCCGTTCGCCCCCTATGAGAATAGGGGGCGAACAGCAGCGAGTGAGCTGCTGGAGCTTCGGCTCAGCCGATCCAGATGTTGGATCGGCTGAGCCGAACTCCTTCTGCACTTCGGCTCAGCCGATGTACGGCTGATTTTAGCCGATGTACGGCTGAAATAAGCCGTACAAGACTGAAGTGAATAGCCGAACAGTGTTTGGCTCACTTCACTTCGGCTCGGTTATTCACTCGGCTTCCTCCGGCAGCTTTGTGAATAACCCCCTAAAACTTTGAAGCATCAACGAGCAGCACCCACTATACGTTATTTCATCAGTATTTTATATTAATTAAAAACCTTTTGACATTATTGTCATTTTAAATCTCTGACAGTATTTCAGTAAATTGTAAAGCCGGCGGATCACAACACTGCTCTGTGCCTGAGAGCTGAAGATAATTATTCAAAATAATCAAGAGGAGACAATCTAGTTATAAATACATTCTTTGTTTTATTGTCTGTGGGCTGTCTCCCTGTCTACCAGACTGACTCATCTGATCTGCACCAATAAATGTATATAGAAAGATAAAACGTATTATTTACTGTTGAATAGAGTATGGAAATGTTAGAACACGTACACTTTTATTCTCGTTTGGGTCACCGCTGGGGAAATTAATTCTTTTTGTCCTGGTCACCATTGTCGTTGGTGCAGAAAGTGATGAGAAGTCCAAAATGTTGCAGTTGTCATCAATAGTGGCAACTGTTTAAGAGGGGATTTTCTCCCACCTATTTTGTGTCTCCAGGACCGGAAGTCAAGGGGAATAAACTTAACAGGACAGAAAAATAAATAAATTGAAATAAAACCTTACTCTAAAGTTAAAACAGGAAGCTTTGGCTTTAGATAGCCTCGAAGTGTCTAGCCCTGCAGTGGTTTTCTTTTACGTATGTATTAAAATCACTGGTGGAACCAAAGTTTATTTAAACAGACAGGTCGGTGTGATAAAGGGATTTTCTATTATTATATATTTTGTGCATCTTTTATTTTTGCATTGTTTTGATGACACTGTCCTCCTTTTAAAATGGTTCATAACATTTGACGGAAAGTAATTTTATTTAGTAATATTCGTACTGTGTGCAGAAATACAAAATGTAGTAGATCCCATCGCACTCCTGACCGGACAAAGCCCAAATGAAAACTGGGGGGGGGGGCCGAAAGTGACAGCGAACACCTCCGCACATCAAATGCAAAATAGTAACTCGCACTCTGTTAGTAGATAGCAGTCAATCTCCTTTATTGACTGTTGTTTGCCTGAAGAAGGGACTGCCTGGTCCCGAAACGTCGCTTTGTGTATGTGACATCATGTTCAGTCAATAAAGGAGATTGACTGCTATCTACTAACGGAGTGCAAGTGACTATATGGTAGTGTGCAGAAATCTGACTGCACCAGGTCACACCTGATTTAAAGTAGATCTGAACAGAATAATGGCATTTGAAATGATAATAATATGTTATATGAGATTATATAATGACTCTTTAATATAGTAAATTTATTTGTCATTTTCAAAAAAATTTATTCGGGAACTTTCATTAAAAAAAAATGTGGTGATCCTGTCATGAAGGTTCTTATTAAGGCACTTCCTATTATAGGGTGACCACGCTCTGTTCCTGTCTTCCAATCACTCTCCTGTATTGTCACCCCTAGTCAAATGCGCTTTAAAGTGACACTTAACTCAGGAGATAAACCTTAAAAATACATTCAAATACTCAAACTATTAACAACAATGTATCTTATTTGTGTATCACTCGGCTGTAAATCCTCAAATCATCCCTGAATTCATGCTGACACTGTCCTTCCTTCTGGAGGGTGGCTACGTTTGTTCCCCGTGGTCCCTGTGTGTGTTGTAAAGTAGACACTGCTGCAAGCTCGGTTCCCTGATAGACTACAATGTCATTACAAATTAGTAAACTAAATATGAGATTGTAGTCCATCGCCGGACTGCGTGAGATTGTATTCCATCATTTGTGTTAGTAGTTAAGGTACTTGAATGCATTTTTTGGGTTTAACGCCTGAGTTTATTGCCACTTAGGTGGAGACTGTAAGCTGCCATCTTAATGCTCATTGGTCAGGCATGTCCCACTGTTGTCACCATTAGAAAATGCATTTAAAGCAATGACATGTAGCTGCTGCTGGAGTGCGTGTAGACAGGAAGTGGCTACAAAGAGGCTGTAGGAGATCAAAAGCACTGAGATGTAAAAATGGATAAGGAAAAAAGTGCAAACAGTGAAAACAAATCCAACTGTTTATGATACATTGGTTCAGCAAATTAAATGTAATTCGTTTACTTTAAAGAAGATCTCTCTTAAACCTTAACAATAAACGTTTCTTACCTGGTCCCTTTTGGTCTTATAAATATACAGTTGAAAGCATTTTTTTATAACTTTTCAATATCTTCCTGTGCTCTCTGCATATGTACAAGGAGGGGTTATGGAGATGAGGAGGGGGGAGGAGGAGAGGAGAGTTTTGTGCTCTTTGTAATCCATCGGAAATGTAGTAGTCAGGGCAGACACCACATCCTTAAAAAAGAACTATGGGGTCAGGGCTTTTCCCCATAGTTCTCCTAAGGGTAACGGGAGAACACAAACTAGCGTCCTCCCGTCACCCTAAGCTCAGTATACCGCAAGCTACTGCTCACTGTATACTGAGACGCCGCAGCTGAAAAGGATCCCGGCAATTATGTCTGGATCCACCCAGCTGCGTGAGTGACAGCTGGCTCTGCCTATCTAGAGGCAGAGCCAGCTGTACCCGCCCCCTCCCCCGTCTGTTCCGCCAGTCAGCGCTGGAGGATCGGACAGGGGAGGGGGGGAATCCCTGAGTGACAGTCACTGCTCTCTGCAGGGACAGGATCGAGAAGTGAGCGAGCAACGGTATGTGTTCGCTCACTTCCCGATCTATTGAGCCGACCTGTGACAGTTTCATTGTCACAGGTCGGCTAGAACTATGAGGCTGAGTGATTTTCACTCACCTCATAGTTCTCCTTTAAGAATTCAGAGCTGTGTTGTCATGTTAAGAGGAAAGTAGGTGTGCTCTATGTTTCTGACACATCAACGGGTATTCTTCTGTACTTGCTGAAAGGTATACAAATGTGAAATGTGCATGTTTTGCAGACATATACTACATATGTTTTTTTTTTTTTTTATTTTGCCTTGACATTAACCATTTACTGTTTGTCTTCCTCTTGGAGTCTCTTTCTTTGCTCTTTCTAAGTAGTTAATACACTACTTTTTTATTAGCAGAACATGTAATCAGAGAGCAATACAAACTACCCAAACTCTATGCTGAATTGCAGATATAATGCAGGAATCAAATAAATGGCAGCTATACCTAAATGCCATATAAATAATAATAGCATGCATACATTAGCAAGTTTGGGAAAGGCGTCCAAGTCTTTATATACCGTGAAATGCAATGTTAGGATAAACACATTATCGGTAATCGCATGGAAATGACTCAATTTTCACCGTTAAATGTTTGCTTATCTAATGCTTCGTGTCTACACGTGTTTGTATAACCTTTTCTGCTGCCTTATTTGCCCTTTTAAATTTGCTTGGCAAATGGCAAACTTTTGGACTTTTTTGGCGCTATTTGAATTATTATGATCTCAAATCAGCAAAGGACCAATGGATGTGTTGTTATTCCAGTTGAAGGTAATAAAGGGCACCTCTGCCTGAACCGCCATTCGGTGCTACGTACAGAACCAGCCTTTAGCTGTGGCTGAGATGTGAACATGAAGGTGAGGTATGAATAACTAAGCGTGCCGAGCTTTGTTGTAGCTCGGCACATTTAGTTATTCATTTTCCACATATACACACTCACAGTGGGTGTAGATTCTAGTGCCTTATAGCTGTTAGCTTGCTTTTTGGTGCAGTTCATTTTTATATATATATATATTATGAAGGTGAGGTAGTGGGGATTCTGGGGATTTAATACATGAAAGTTGTTTTAGCTGAACAAAGATTTGCAATTCTGTCCATCCTGCCATAAATCTGTCTCGAGATTGAGACAGCCCTCGCTTTCTGAGCTACACTTAAAGTGTATTTCCAATTTTGCAGCCAAATTGGGACAACACCCTTTTTATATGTTACATATTCCCATTCACATGGCATAAGCCAAAAAAAAAATGCAATTTCAATTACTTTTCCTTGTGTTAAGGTTTCAAGGGTTAAAATTTCTTCTAGCTTCTATTTTTTTGAAATGTTAGGAGGGGGGGGCTGTGAGGGGTGAGGGTTCTGAGGTGGCTTGCCCATTGTATTTTAATGAAGCTTATCAGATAAACACAATCCTCAAATCTCAGTCCTAAGTCTTTCCATTAGGACAGACCACCGTGAAAGCGCTAAGAAAAACTTGGAATCATTGCCTGATTTAAAAAAACATCTAATAGGTAAGAATTATTTTTTTAAAGTTATTTTCCAGTATGTAGGAACACATAACGAACATATTAAGGGATTTTCTCAAATTTGACAGTAAAAGTGGAAATATGCTTTAACCCCTTCCCGAGCGATGATGGAATTCTTCCGTCATGATCTTTCAGTTACCGTATATACTCGAGTATAAGCCGTCCCGACTATAAGCCGAGGTACCTAATTTTAGCAAAAAAAACTGGGAAAAAGTATTGACCCGAATATAAGCCGAGGGTGGGAAATGAGGCAGCTACTGGTAGATAGATACCAATAAAATTACATTAATATTTATTTAAAAGAAAAATAACCTAGCTCTGTAAGTGGAAAAGGGGTACAGGGCTACATACAGATCATTTAATACATTCATGTTAGTATAATTGTAAATGTATTGTCTGCACTGTATTAGCAGTATATACTCTATATGGAGTATATACTGCTAATACAGTGCAGACAATACATTTACAATGATCCTCTGCTAACATGAATGGGTTAAATGATCCGTAGTACATGATATGTAGCCCTGTACTATGGATCATTTAACCCATTCATGTTAGCAGAGGATCATTGTAAATGTATTGTCTGCACTGTATTAGCAGTATATACTCTATATGGAGTATATACTGCTAATACAGTGCAGACAATACATTTACAATGATCCTCTGCTAACATGAATGGGTTAAATGATCCGTAGTACATGATATGTAGCCCTGTACTATGGATCATTTAACCCATTCATGTTAGCAGAGGATCATTGTAAATGTATTGTCTGCACTGTATTAGCAGTATATACTCTATATGGAGTATATACTGCTAATACAGTGCAGACAATACATTTACAATGATCCTCTGCTAACATGAATGGGTTAAATGATCCGTAGTACATGATATGTAGCCCTGTACCCCTTTTCCACTTACAGAGCTAGGTTATTTTTCTTTTAAATAAATATTAATGTAATTTTATTGGTATCTATCTACCAGTAGCTGCCTCATTTCCCACCCTCGGCTTATATTCGGGTCAATACTTTTTCCCAGTTTTTTTTGCTAAAATTAGGTACCTCGGCTTATAGTCGGGACGGCTTATACTCGAGTATATACGGTAGTTAAAAAACAGTGACGGAATACTCCCATCTTGCCGTAAAATGAGCGCTGGTTTGTGTAGGGACCAGCGCTCATTGAGTTAATGCTGTTGCTAGGTCCCTCTGTGTCCGAGGCAGACCCTCAACAGCAAATTAGGGGGTCCCAGCACTGTGATCACTGCAACAGCTAATCGCAGTGATCACAGTGCTGTTACAGCCACTAATCTGGCATGCAGCTCACTGTGTTGTGGAGCTGCAAGACCGGATCAGTGTGTTTCAAAATGGATACAAAGTATCTCTGAGGAGAATACAGTGTCTCCTCAGAATACTAAGTATCAAAAGCCCCTGTAAATGATAAATTAACCCTTTAGTGCCCCCTTTACTGTTACAGTTTTTGAATTTTTAAAAATTTAGAAAAATTATAAAAAAATGTTTTTTAATAAACAAATGATAAGAAAATATAGTGCCGAAGTGGCTATTAGGTGGCTATAAAGTTAGGAGACAAACGTCCCATATTCTAAAATTGTTCCACACTAAAATTGTATTTCACTCCTTGCATTTTGGGACCTATAACTCTAAAAAGAAACTGAAATCCCAGACATATGATATACCCTATAAATCAAGACAAATAACATTATTTATTAATTACTTTCTGTTAGTTACACTAATCGTGTACACATTACTATTGTCAAAACTGTGAAAAAAATTGTTGTTTTTTTTTTATTTAAAAAAAATAATGTATCTATGCTTATGTCACACCAAATTAAGGCCCATATTGTCCTTTAAAAAACAGTATATAATACGTGCAGGTGCAATGAATGAGGAAGATGGAAATTATAGTTAAACAAACACATAGCAAAAATTGTAAAATTGCTCTGGTCCCCAGGAACTAAAAACATTTCTGAAGCTGTGTCACTAAGGGTTAAAGGGTATGTAAACCCCAACAATAAACTCTTATTTGCTCTCTTTTGGTCTGGTTAATATATCAGTGAATGTGGTTTGTTATATCTGTTAATAATCTGATAAGCGCAAACAAATACCTGTTTATCTTTCCAGACCTCTTGCGAGCTGACAACCTTCAGTGTACTCTGCAGTGTTAGCTCAAGCAGGGTTATTGGCCCCGCTCGGTTCACCTCTGTGAACTACAGAACACCTCCACTATGTTATGGGGATCAGGAGGGTCACTCTCCCCAGCAATAAAAATTCTGCCACGCACAAAAGATTTGTTTAAATGCACTTGAAAGCGGAACTCCAGGAATAATCTTTTACATTGAGCTTTGCTCAATGTAAGTATCCATATCTAATTTACAGCCAGTGGGATGCTAGAATCACTGTGGTAGTCTGTATTACAAAAAGTGATAGCCATGATCTTCTGGCGGCAGCTTCAGTGGCTTCCCCTCTGCACATTGAATATGGGAAGTCACTCACTCTGCACCACTGAGAGAACGCCTTGTATTTGTGAAAGGTGCGCTTTGTAACACTTTACTGTTTACTTTTTGCAGCAGCTTAAGTTTTTGAACTTGTATGTGCTCAGTCTTGAATCCAGCTGACATTTTTGTTTGATGTATGGGATATAATGGTGCAAAACGGATGTCTATCACTCCACAATGTCATCTAATGAATTTATGTGCCTTTTTGCTACAGTACATTGTGTATAATGGACCCGAACAGATATATTTCAGTTTAGAACACAGCAAACAGTCAGCTATGGAACACTATTAATCCCAATAGCTTTAGCAAAAAAATATTTTGCTGTCTGGGATGCCAGTGTTCTGTATGGGACTGGTTCTCCAAAAAAAACATATTTTGTCAAAATGTTACTATACACTATTGCAATGTTGTGGAATATGTGGTATTTTAAAGTCAGACCCCAACCAAAAACTGTATGCACTTTAATTGCTCTAGCCCAGGGGTCTCAAACTCAAATCACTCGGGGGCCACTC
Source organism: Nanorana parkeri (assembly GCF_000935625.1). Lineage (NCBI taxonomy): Eukaryota > Metazoa > Chordata > Amphibia > Anura > Dicroglossidae > Nanorana > Nanorana parkeri. The sequence goes on from NW_017307103.1 coordinate 311,282, forward strand.
GACAAATATTTTTCCCCCATAGGAGCCGCTTGCCAAATGTCATACTTCAAAAAAAAAATTCACTATATCCGGTATTGTATTACGGACACTAATACACACACAATAAGGCCCCATTCATTTTTGTAAGTTTAGGCGTGATTGGGGATTCCTGCGTCTGGAACTTGCATTTTCCTGCAGCAAGAATGCCTAATCTGGTGTTTACAAGCGGCAGCTGTCACCCATTCAAGTTAATGATCAGTTGCATGTAAACGCCTGCACCCCGCATGTAATTGTACGTGATATGATTACATGTGGCTAGAAAACACTCCCTGGGTGCACAATTGATGCATCCATGGAGAGTGATTGATTCCTAACCAAATCTCATCATATCACATACCATTACATGCGGCGTGCAAGCGTTAACATGCAGCTGCTGTCACCTAATCATTAACTTGACTGCCACTGATTGGCTATTCTGACAGCAGCACAGCCTCACTGTCAGAATAGAATAGCCACAACTATTGAATCAAGCAGTTATCAGTTGGTTTTCACTAATACTGGCACAAGTTATACATTCTGAAACAATCACTTTTAATATTTTCCAGTACGTTTACATGGAAAGTGTTCTAATTGATTTAGGTAAATATACCATTTGTGTTCACATCTGACGTGATGATGTGTTCGCTCACTTCCCGATATATTGAACCGACATGTGACAGTCTCATTGTCACACATCGGCTCGAACTATGAGGATGAGTGATTTTCATTCACCTCATAGTTATCCTTTAAAGGCTTGCACATTGTCTTTGTTGTCAAATGCACATACTTTAACTGTTTGGAACACACTACAAAGGAATAGAAGGTTCCCACCTCTCACTCTCCTTGTCTAGGGCCATTATAACTTGCCTCTTCCTATACAACTATAGAAACATAGTAACAAACTATATAAAAACATAACTTTATTTTTTTTTTTTACAATCATGAATGTTTTAAAAGCTCTTACAGATATAAAGAAACAAAATTGGTAATAAATACTGTTTACACAGTTCATTATCTTGCTCCCTTCTGTCTTACTCTATGAAACTTGTCATAAAGGTGGATATATGCTTTAATTTCAGAGGGCAATTAAAGTCACAGCTTGAATTGTCTTTTTTATCAGAGACTCTTTATTGCTGAGTTACAGAATATACATAAAGTAACTCTAGGGTGCATGATTAAAGAGCAACTCTAGGTGACACATAAGATCAATCAGCCAACTGCTAACATTGTCTAGGAGATATTGCTGCGGAACATGACTACATTACAGACCGATTCTGCTGGATTAAACAGAGTTTTACCTCTGAGCAGGATTGCAGCCTCTTGTCACATAATTATATGCAGAACAACCGGATTTTTGAGAAGATGAAGGAGCTTGAAAGGGAAGACTTGACCTTCTATAGGTTTGGATTAAAGCATATGATAGCCAAAACATTTTCTTTTAAATTTGGATAGATTAGAGTCTTGCTGCCTGGGTCCTTCTGGTGGGATTTCATTTCATTTTCTGTCCTGAGATTTAAAAGAAAGTGAGAGAAAATCTCCCCAAAGTGATGGGAATTCCCATCCTAGTTGTTACCAGAATATTGTCCCCATTGTAATATTTCTCCTTCATGTCTTGTTCTGACATCTCTACATTTTGGATTGTCCATCACATTTTTTTTCATTGAGGCTTTGTCCAGAAGGACAAATAGAGAGGATGACACAAACAGCAACTTACTAAAGGGTCTAACACTTACCCATTCGAAAACTTTAAAAAAAGTTGCCTTTACATTCACAGTATGGATCATTCAGAAAATTTGCATACCTTAAACTAGAATACTTTCATTTTTTTGCAAGGATTAAAATCAGTTCAGAATCAAACAATCATCTAAAGCCATTATTTTTTTCATTTTGGATATCCCACTGGGAGCACGCGTTCCTAAGACAACCATCTAAGAGAGGATTTCCCTCTCGTTGGAGACATCTTCTCCAACTTTCTGTTATAGACAGGAAGCAAAGGAATTTTCCTTGTTTGGCTGGAGTGAACCTTAATGGGAAACTATATTGGCACAGGAAATATTGTTTAAGGTTAAAAGTTAGAAAAAAAAATATTTCATATAATTTTATAAGATAGATAGATACACTGTGGTGGCCTCAGGCGGCATCTCATTGGGTCACGTGGGAGGCATGCGTGCCGCCCCCTTTCCACCCAGAGTGTCCCAGGCTGCTAAGAGCTCTTAGTGACTCTGTGATGCTCTGGCAACCAGTGACATCAGTAAGCTAGACGGGACTCCCCCTTCCTTGGGTGGCGTATAGTCTAGGGACACCCCTGGATAGATAGATAGATAGATGGATGGATGGATGGATGGATGGATGGATGGCTGGATGGATGGATGGATGGATAGATAGATAGATAGATAGATAGATAGATAGATAGATAGATAGATAGATAGATAGATAGATACAATCATATTTTTATAAATCAATATTTCATTTCCACCCATTTACATAGCATCTTCTTTCTGAACTTAGTATAATAAGCCTGTAGCTTATCTAGATGGCCAAACACCAGACTAAAAAAACTCAACACATGGTCCATTTCTTTGTGCGCCTGCTAGATTTCCCATGGGTTGAATAGCAGCTTTAAAAATTATGTACTATTGCGTGGAATCTGTCTGCTAACAAAACTCCCTAAAGCCTTAGCAAAGATGTCATCTTCTCTCTATGCTAGGCAAACAAGTCATCTGTGAGTCAAATAGACCACTGGCTGGCTACATAGACTGCCTTTATGCAGGTCTAAAGATGAAAAAGAAAAAGAAATCAAAGACATCCCTGCAGTGATTGACAAACCCTGCACTGACACCCATCTCTCATTCCTCATCTGTTAAGAAACTAGACAATTGGCTGGCTACATAGACTGCCGTTACACAGGTATGGAGATCGCAGATCTTCACCAATGGAAATTGACAGCCATTAGAGATGTCTGTTTATCTCTATGTACATTATAGATGACAGTGCAGGTATGCATATCAGTGGACCAAAAATGAATAAACGACACCCCTATAGTGGTTGACAAGCTCTGCACTGACACCCTTCTCTCATTTTTAAATATGTTATCAGTGCACAGGAAAAAAGATGTTTACTACTTCCAAAACAGAATCAGATATTAATGAGACTCTTCTAAAATCCTTCCAATACATGCAAAGAACCTTACAGTTTGCTCTGTTCAGTTTCAATGATTATGACATTGAATGCCAAACGCTTAGTGCCATAGGAAGCAAATGATGAAACATCATACAGCCCATTTTTTTTGGAACAATGACACCATCCATTCTTTGCACGTGAACATCCTTCAACTATGGTAGATCTGCACTTGTTAGTGGGGTACATGGTGACATCAGGAGAGGGCAGTTGTACCATATTAACGTTAGCGACACACACGCCAAAAGAAAAACTGAAGAGGCAGAGTCACGCACGTATCTTGAAACCATACAGCATCAGAAGTGACTGAAGAAATAAATACGGTATCAGATGACACAAATGCTGCTGGAAACAATGGTTTCAGCTGCTTCTGTTCCTTTCTGTGCTGCTCAGATAATATGACATACAGCTTTCACACACTGTAGAGGAGGGGGACTGCAATACCCACTGATGACAATGTAACCTGATTGTAGAGCTTTTAGGCTAGGGAGATATGATTGTATGTGATAAATTGATGCAAGGAAATAAAAAAAAGATGGACACTAGGGGCAGCCATTATTTTGAGGATCAAGGGCTGCAAAAAATTGTATTGCGACTGTTCACATTGCTTTTGTGGCTGCAATATCGACAGTGACACCCTGTCTAGGATGGCTGAAAATTCAGAATCAGAATACTTTATATAAAGATGATTATGGTTTTCTTATACTTGGGAACATCGCATATCACAAGCCTAGGCTAAAACATCACCTGCTTCTTAAAGAGGACCTGTACTTTTGAAAAAAAAAATGGCAATCAGGGGGCAAAGGCCTGCAGCTGATTTTTTTTTTTTTTGAGGTTTCACATATCCCAAGCCTTGCCATCTTGGGATCATTTATTGAGGCTAATTTCCAAAAACAGTAGAAATCAATGTAAAAAATAAAGACTGTAGGGAAAGATTATACACTTGATGCCGGAATGTTATCCAGATCGTGGATTCCTTCCTTATCGATGACACGCACACTGAATGATGGAAGGCTCAAGATAAACCTCTTCTGAAGCTCTGCTATACATCTCTTAAGAAGTTCTACTGCCTCTTCTCGTGTGAGATCTGGCTTGTAGTAGCGATCCAGGATACTGAGAGTGAGGAGGGCTCCATAGCCATGAGCTGCAAATGGTGCTTTTGCCAGAGCTGCCAGGTAATCCATGTAATACAAGGAAGGGCCATCATGCTCATCGTAACCATCTAGCAGCAGGTTAACATGGTAAGGTGTCATAGTGAACTCACCCTGCTCCTTAGGTAGTCAGCCAGGTTTCTGCGTGTGAAGTTGGCAGCTGCACTGGGAGACAGTTCATATCCATTTCTCATTTTGTACAACTGCACATTCTTCTGAATGTACTCTGCAAATTGCACAGTATCTCCAGCCTCTCCCACACACAAAAGAAGGATCTTCTCGCTCATCTTGAACATTTTATCCAGATCCTGCTTCATCTTGATGATGCTGTTGGCGCACACAGTGTCAGCGGCCACCATCAATCACGTAGTCAGGCCCCTGGATCCCGATCAATTACTCCATGGCTGCACTGAGCTCTTCTTTCCGGTAAATCAGCTACTCGGTCTCAGGACGTTACACAGCAATTCACCTCAAGGCCGGGATCTTGGCGGAATCTCCCTGCAGCTGATCTTTTGCCCATTACTGCACAAGATCAGTGGCGTAACCAGAGTTATGGGCGCCCAGGGCAGAACATTTTTTTTCGCCCCCCCATATTATATAAACATCCACTAGAACTGTACCCCCCACCCCCACACATATATATCAGCTAAGGAACTACAAGTCCAAGCATGCCATCATTGTCCCTGTACACCCCCCC